>NC_133651.1:43839677-44092017 GCF_009905375.1 Apium graveolens
AATCTGAAATGCAAGATGAATTTCAAAATTTTTAATAATTTTTTCATTTACCTAAAATTGATATATCTTAACATCTGTATGGTTGGATCGTCGAAAAAATCATTTGAAATATTAATTTTGTCAATCGGGAACGAGTCTCGTTGTTGGGAGGGGTTCATTAACTGAATTTTTCTAATCCTGACATGCAAGATTAATTTCAAAATTTTTAATAATTTTTTCATATGACTAAAATTGTATATCTTAACATCCGTACAGTTGGATCGTCAAAAAAATCATTTTAAATATTAATCTTGTCAATCGGGAACGAGTCCCGTTGTCGGGAGGGGTACATTAACTGGATTTTTCTAATCCTGACATGCAAGATGAATTTCAAATTTTTTAATAATTTTTTCATATGACTAAAATTGTTATATCTTAACATCCGTACGGTTTGATCATCAAAAAAATCATTTTAAATATTAATCTTGTCAATCGGGAACGAGTCCCGTTGTCGGGAGGGGTACATTAACTGGATTTTTCTAATCCTGACATGCAAGATGAATTTCAAATTTTTTAATAATTTTTTCATATGACTAAAATTCATATATCTTAACATCCGTACGGTTGGATCGTCAAAAAAATCATTTTAAATATTAATCTTGTCAATCGGGAACGAGTCTCGTTGTCGGGAGGGGTACATTAACTGGATTTTACTAATCATGACATGAAAGATGGATTTAAAATTTTTTAATAATTTTTTCATATGACTAAAATTGATATATCTTAATATCTGTACGGTTGGATCGTCAAAAAAATCATTTTAAATATTAATTTTTTTAATCGGGAACGAGTCTCGTTGTCGGGAGGGGTTCATTAACTGGATTTTTCTAATCCTGACATGCAAGATGAATTTCAAATTTTTTAATAATTTTTTCATATGACTAAAATTGATATATCTTAACATCCGTATGGTTGGATCGTCGAAAAAATCATTTTAAAAATTAATCTTGTCAATCGGGAACGAGTCTCGTTGTCGGGAGGGGTTCATTAACTGTATTTTTCTAATCCTGAAATGCAAGATGAATTTCAAATTTTTTAATAATTTTTTCATTTAACTAAAATTGATATATCTTAACATCCGTACGGTTGGATTGTCGAAAAAATCATTTTAAATATTAATCTTGTCAATCGGGAACGAGTCTCGTTGTCGGGAGGGTACATTCACTGGATTTTTCTAATCCTGACATGCAAGATGAATTTCAAATTTTTTAATAATTTTTTCATATGACTAAAATTGATATATCTTAACATCCGTACGGTTGGATCGTCAAAAAAATCATTTTAAATATTAATCTTGTCAATCGGGAACGAGTCCCGTTGTCGGGAGGGGTACATTAACTGGATTTTTCTAATCCTGACATGCAAGATGAATTTCAAATTTTTTAATAATATTTTCATATGACTAAAATTGTTATATCTTAACATCCGTACGGTTGGATCATCAAAAAAATCATTTTAAATATTAATCTTGTCAATCGGGAACGAGTCCCGTTGTCGGGAGGGGTACATTAACTGGATTTTTCTAATCCTGACATGCAAGATGAATTTCAAATTTTTTAATAATTTTTTTCATATGACTAAAATTCATATATCTTAACATCCGTACGGTTGGATCGTCAAAAAAATCATTTTAAATATTAATCTTGTCAATCGGGAATGAGTCTCGTTGTCGGGAGGGGTACATTAACTGGATTTTACTAATCATGACATGAAAGATGGATTTAAAATTTTTTAATAATTTTTTCATATGACTAAAATTGATATATCTTAATACCTGTACGGTTGGATCGTCAAAAAAATCATTTTAAATATTAATTTTTTTAATCGGGAACGAGTCTCGTTGTCGGGAGGGCTTCATTAACTGGATTTTTCTAATCCTGACATGCAAGATGAATTTCAAATTTTTTAATAATTTTTTCATATGACTAAAATTGATATATCTTAACATCCGTACGGTTGGATCGTCGAAAAATTCATTTTAAAAATTAATCTTGTCAATCGGGAACGAGTCTCGTTGTCGGGAGGGGTTCATTAACTGTATTTTTCTAATCCTGAAATGCAAGATGAATTTCAAATTTTTTAATAATTTTTTCATTTAACTAAAATTGATATATCTTAACATCCGTACGGTTGGATTGTCGAAAAAATCATTTTAAATATTAATCTTGTTAATCGGGAACGAGTCTCGTTGTCGGGAGGGTACATTCACTGGATTTTTCTAATCCTGACATGCAAGATGAATTTCAAATTTTTTAATAATTTTTTCATATGACTAAAATTGATATATCTTAACATCCGTACGGTTGGATCGTCAAAAAAATCATTTTAAATATTAATCTTGTCAATCGGGAACGAGTCCCGTTGTCGGGAGGGGTACATTAACTGGATTTTTCTAATCCTGACATGCAAGATGAATTTCAAATTTTTTTATAATATTTTCATATGACTAAAATTGTTATATCTTAACATCCGTACGGTTGGATCGTCAAAACAATCATTTTAAATATTAATCTTGTCAATCGGGAACGAGTCCCGTTGTCGGGAGGGGTACATTCACTGGATTTTTCTAATCCTGACATGCAAGATGAATTTCAAAGTTTTTAATAATTTTTTCATATGACTAAAATTGATATATCTTAACATCCGTACGGTTGGATAGTCAAAAAAATCATTTTAAATATTAATCTTGTCAATCGAGAACGAGTCCCATTGTCGGGAGGGGTACATTAACTGGACTTTTCTAATCCTGACATGCAAGATGAATTTCAAATTTTTTAATAATTTTTTCATATGACTAAAATTGATATATCTTAACATCCGTATGGTTGGATCGTCGAAAAAATCATTTTAAAAATTATTCTTGTCAATCGGGAACGAGTCTCGTTGTCGGGAGGGGTTCATTAACTGTATTTTTCTAATCCTGAAATGCAAGATGAATTTCAAATTTTTTAATAATTTTTTCATTTAACTAAAATTGATATATCTTAACATCCGTACGGTTGGATTGTCGAAAAAATCATTTTAAATATTAATCTTGTTAATCGGGAACGAGTCTCGTTGTCGGGAGGGTACATTCACTGGATTTTTCTAATCCTGACATGCAAGATGAATTTCAAATTTTTTAATAATTTTTTCATATGACTAAAATTGATATATCTTAACATCCGTACGGTTGGATCGTCGAAAAAATCATTTTAAAAATTAATCTTGTCAATCGGGAACGAGTCTCGTTGTCGGGAGGGGTTCATTAACTGTATTTTTCTAATCCTGAAATGCAAGATGAATTTCAAATTTTTTAATAATTTTTTCATTTAACTAAAATTGATATATCTTAACATCCGTACGGTTGGATTGTCGAAAAAATCATTTTAAATATTAATCTTGTTAATCGGGAACGAGTCTCGTTGTCGGGAGGGTACATTCACTGGATTTTTCTAATCCTGACATGCAAGATGAATTTCAAATTTTTTCATAATTTTTTCATATGACTAAAATTGATATATCTTAACATCCGTACGGTTGGATCGTCAAAAAAATAATTTTAAATATTAATCTTGTCAATCGGGAACGAGTCCCGTTGTCGGGAGGGGTACATTAACTGGATTTTTCTAATCCTGACATGCAAGATGAATTTCAAATTTTTTAATAATATTTTCATATGACTAAAATTGTTATATCTTAACATCCGTACGGTTGGATCGTCAAAAAAATCATTTTAAATATTAATCTTGTCAATCGGGAACGAGTCCCGTTGTCGGGAGGGGTACATTAACTGGATTTTTCTAATCCTGACATGCAAGATGAATTTCAAAATTTTTAATAATATTTTCATATGACTAAAATTGTTATATCTTAACATCCGTACGGTTGGATCATCAAAAAAATCATTTTAAATATTAATCTTGTCAATCGGGAACGAGTCCCGTTGTCGGGAGGGGTACATTAACTGGATTTTTCTAATCCTGACATGCAAGATGAATTTCAAATTTTTTAATAATTTTTTTCATATGACTAAAATTCATATATCTTAACATCCGTACGGTTGGATCGTCGAAAAAATCATTTTAAAAATTAATCTTGTCAATCGGGAACGAGTCTCGTTGTCGGGAGGGGTTCATTACCTGTATTTTTCTAATCCTGAAATGCAAGATGAATTTCAAATTTTTTAATAATTTTTTCATTTAACTAAAATTGATATATCTTAACATCCGTACGGTTGGATTGTCGAAAAAATCATTTTAAATATTAATCTTGTTAATCGGGAACGAGTCTCGTTGTCGGGAGGGTACATTCACTGCATTTTTCTAATCCTGACATGCAAGATGAATTTCAAATTTTTTAATAATTTTTTCATATGACTAAAATTGATATATCTTAACATCCGTACGGTTGGATCGTCAAAAAAATCATTTTAAATATTAATCTTGTCAATCGGGAACGAGTCCCGTTGTCGGGAGGGGTACATTAACTGGATTTTTCTAATCCTGACATGCAAGATGAATTTCAAATTTTTTAATAATTTTTTCATATGACTAAAATTGATATATCTTAACATCCGTACGGTTGGATCGTCAAAAAAATCATTTTAAATATTAATCTTGTCAATCGGGAACGAGTCTCGTTGTCGGGAGGGGTACATTAACTGGATTTTACTAATCATGACATGAAAGATGAATTTAAAATTTTTTAATAATTTTTTCATATGACTAAAATTGATATATCTTAACATCTGTACGGTTGGATCGTCGAAAAAATCATTTTAAATATTAATTTTGTCAATCGGGAACGAGTCTCGTTGTCGGGAGGGGTTCATTAACTGGATTTTTCTAATCCTGACATGCAAGATGAATTTCAAATTTTTTAATAATTTTTTCATATGACTAAAATTGATATATCTTAACATCCGTATAGTTGGATCGTTGAAAAAATCATTTTAAAAATTAATCTTGTCAATCGGGAACGAGTCTCGTTGTCGGGAGGGGTTCATTAACTGGATTTTTCTAATCCTGAAATGCAAGATGAATTTCAAATTTTTTAATAATTTTTTCATTTAACTAAAATTGATATTCTTAACATCCGTACGGTTGGATTGTCGAAAAAAATCATTTTAAATATTAATCTTGTCAATCGGGAACGAGTCTCGTTGTCGGGAGGGTACATTCACTGGATTTTTCTAATCCTGACATGCAAGATGAATTTCAAATTTTTTAATAATTTTTTCATATGACTAAAATTGATATATCTTAACATCCGTACGGTTGGATCGTCGAAAAAATCATTTTAAAAATTAATCTTGTCAATCGGGAACGAGTCTCGTTGTCGGGAGGGGTTCATTAACTGTATTTTTCTAATCCTGAAATGCAAGATGAATTTCAAATTTTTTAATAATTTTTTCATTTAACTAAAATTGATATATCTTAACATCCGTACGGTTGGATCTGTCGAAAAAATCATTTTAAATATTAATCTTGTCAATCGGGAACGAGTCTCGTTGTCGGGAGGGTACATTCACTGGATTTTTCTAATCCTGACATGCAAGATGAATTTCAAATTTTTTAATAATTTTTTCATATGACTAAAATTGATATATCTTAACATCCGTACGGTTGGATCGTCAAAAAAATAATTTTAAATATTAATCTTGTCAATCGGGAACGAGTCCCGTTGTCGGGAGGGGTACATTAACTGGATTTTTCTAATCCTGACATGCAAGATGAATTTCAAATTTTTTAATAATATTTTCATATGACTAAAATTGTTATATCTAAACATCCGTACGGTTGGATCGTCAAAAAAATCATTTTAAATATTAATCTTGTCAATCGGGAACGAGTCCCGTTGTCGGGAGGGGTACATTAACTGGATTTTTCTAATCCTGACATGCAAGATGAATTTCAAAATTTTTTAATAATATTTTCATATGACTAAAATTGTTATATCTTAACATCCGTACGGTTGGATCATCAAAAAAATCATTTTAAATATTAATCTTGTCAATCGGGAACGAGTCCCGTTGTCGGGAGGGGTACATTAACTGGATTTTTCTAATCCTGACATGCAAGATGAATTTCAAATTTTTTAATAATTTTTTTCATATGACTAAAATTCATATATCTTAACATCCGTACGGTTGGATCGTCGAAAAAATCATTTTAAAATTAATCTTGTCAATCGGGAACGAGTCTCGTTGTCGGGAGGGGTTCATTACCTGTATTTTTCTAATCCTGAAATGCAAGATGAATTTCAAATTTTTTAATAATTTTTTCATTTAACTAAAATTGATATATCTTAACATCCGTACGGTTGGATTGTCGAAAAAATCATTTTAAATATTAATCTTGTTAATCGGGAACGAGTCTCGTTGTCGGGAGGGTACATTCACTGCATTTTTCTAATCCTGACATGCAAGATGAATTTCAAATTTTTTAATAATTTTTTCATATGACTAAAATTGATATATCTTAACATCCGTACGGTTGGATCGTCAAAAAAATCATTTTAAATATTAATCTTGTCAATCGGGAACGAGTCCCGTTGTCGGGAGGGGAACATTAACTGGATTTTTCTAATCCTGACATGCAAGATGAATTTCAAATTTTTTAATAATTTTTTCATATGACTAAAATTGATATATCTTAACATCCGTACGGTTGGATCGTCAAAAAAATCATTTTAAATATTAAACTTGTCAATCGGGAACGAGTCTCGTTGTTGGGAGGGGTACATTAACTGGATTTTACTAATCATGACATGAAAGATGAATTTAAAATTTTATAATAATTTTTTCATATGACTAAAATTGATATATCTTAACATCTGTACGGTTGGATCGTCGAAAAAATCATTTTAAATATTAATTTTATCAATCGGGAACGAGTCTCGTTGTCGGGAGGGGTTCATTAACTGGATTTTTCTAATCCTGACATGCAAGATGAATTTCAAATTTTTTAATAATTTTTTCATATGACTAAAATTGATATATCTTAACATCCGTATAGTTGGATCGTTGAAAAAATCATTTTAAAAATTAATCTTGTCAATCGGGAACGAGTCTCGTTGTCGGGAGGGGTTCATTAACTGGATTTTTCTAATCCTAAAATGCAAGATGAATTTCAAATTTTTTAATAATTTTTTCATTTAACTAAAATTGATATTTCTTAACATCCGTACGGTTGGATTGTCGAAAAAATCATTTTAAATATTAATCTTGTCAATCGGGAACGAGTCTCGTTGTCGGGAGGGTACATTCACTGGATTTTTCTAATCCTGACATGCAAGATGAATTTCAAATTTTTTAATAATTTTTTCATATGACTAAAATTGATATATCTTAACATCCGTACGGTTGGATCGTCAAAAAAATTATTTTAAATATTAATCTTGTCAATCGGGAACGAGTCCCGTTGTCGGGAGGGGTACATTAACTGGATTTTTCTAATCCTGACATGCAAGATGAATTTAAAATTTTTTAATAATTTTTTCATATGACTAAAATTGATATATCTTAACATCCATACGGTTGGATCGTCAAAAAAATCATTTTAAATATTAATCTTGTCAATCGAGAACGAGTCTCGTTGTCGGGAGGGGTACATTAACTGGATTTTACTAATCATGACATGAAAGATGAATTTAAAATTTTTTAATAATTTTTTCATATGACTAAAATTGATATATCTTAACATCTGTACGGTTGGATCGTCGAAAAAATCATTTTAAATATTAATTTTGTCAATCGGGAACGAGTCTCGTTGTCGGGAGGGGTTCATTAACTGGATTTTTCTACTCCTGACATGCAAGATGAATTTCAAATTTTTTAATAATTTTTTCATATGAATAAAATTGATATATCTTAACATCTGTATGGTTGGATCGTCGAAAAAATCATTTTAAATATTAATTTTGTCAATCGGGAACGAGTCTCGTTGTCGGGAGGGGTATATTAACTGGATTTTTCAAATCCTGACATGCAAGATGAATTTCAAATATTTTAATAATTTTTTCATATGACTAAAATTGATATATCTTAACATCCGTACTGTTGGATCGTCGAAAAAATCATTTTAAAAATTAATCTTGTCAATCGGGAACGAGTCTCGTTGTCAAGAGGGGTACATTAACTGGATTTTACTAATCTTGACATACGAGATGAATTTCAAATTTTTTAATCATTTTTTCATATGACTAAAATTGATATATCTTAACATCCGTACGGTTGGATCATCGAAAAAATCATTTAAAATATTAATCTTGTTAATCGGGAACGAGTCTCGTTGTCGGGAGGAGTACATTAACTGGATTTTTCTAATCCTCACATGCAAGATGAATTTAAAATTTTTTAATAATTTTTTCATATGACTAAAATTGATATATCTTAACATCCGTACGGTTGGATCGTCGAAAAAATCATTTTAAAAATTAATCTTGTCAATCGGGAATGAGTCTCGTTGTCGGGAGGGGTACATTAACTGGATTTTTCTAATCCTAACATGCAAGATGAATTTCAATTTTTTTTAATAATTTTTTCATATGACTAAAATTGATATATCTTAACATCCGTAGGGTTTGATCGTCGAAAAAGTCATTTTAAAAATTAATCTTGTCAATCGGGAACGAGTCTCGTTGTCGGGAGGGGTACATTAACTGGATTTTTCTAATCCTGACATGCAAGATGAATTTTAAATTTTTTAATAATTTTTTCATATGACTAAAATTGATGTATCTTAACATCCGTACGGTTGGATCGTTAAAAAAATCATTTTAAATATTAATCTTGTCAATCGGGAACGAGTCTCGTTGTCGGGAGGGGTACATTAACTGGATTTTTCTAATCCTGACTTGCAAGATGAATTTCAAATTTTTTAATAATTTTTTCATATGACTAAAATTGATATATTTTAACATCCGTACGGTTGGATCGTCGAAAAAATCATTTTAAATATGCAAGATGAATTTCACATTTCATTTTCATTCTCTCTCATCAAATTTCATTTCCCCCTTCTTCCAAATTTCATTTGCCCCCTTTATCTCCCCCCTTTTTTTCCCAATCACACTACTTCTTTCCTTTAATTAATCTTTTATATGCTCCCAGCTCCCCCAATTTACCTTTCCTTTTCTTATCCAATTTCCTTAATCTCCAATTTCCCTTTCCTCTCCTTCAAAATCACATCGATTAAGTAATTTTCATTAATCACCTCATTTGCTGATAGTAATCTAGATAGAGAAACAAGAAGTAATCTAGGTAGGGAAGGGTTATTGAATTTAATTGAATTAAATATCAGTCTGGAATGGGGAAGAAGAAGAATATTACCAGGGTATGGGGCACACGCTTCGTACGATATGCAGAGATGAGGGGTTCTTTGGTCTATATGAAGGAATGGGAGCTACGCTGCTGGTATGTCTTCTTGGTATGCTTGTTCTTTATCTTTGTTGTTTAGTCCTGTTACAACTTGTAGACTGTCAACCTTAAGACATTGAGTCAGGTTCTGGTGGAGACCATTTTGAGCCCTAGGTTTTTTTTCCTTTTTTATTCACTTTCTTCGAAGAAGTTTCAAGTGTCGAGTATGATTTGCCATATAATTCGAGCATGCTAGAGATATCTCTCTATAGAAAAAGTAGCTTAAACGATGAGTTGCCTTTACTCATATTACATCTAATACAAGTTGTTGGCAGTTGTGCAATGACAGATATAAAGAATTATGACCTTAAGCTAGTCAAGTTTAGAGTATCAGAACATATAACTACTTCCTTTTGTGAATCATAATGACTGCCTTCATTATTTATTATGTCAATATGAATATTGATCGACTGATTTAGGTACTTTTGCAGGCATTTTAACAGGTTGAGTATTATGAAAATTTCAAAATAGTGATAGTAAACTAGTGACAAAGTATTAATTTCCTAATTCTCTGTAGTATGTGTCAGGAGATATTTCTGATTATCACAATTAACTTGCCTTTATACACTTGTGAACCAGCCTTTCTATTATGTATTTGTTTTTAAATTGCAGAATTTGTATGCCTGGTCTTTAGTCTGTACATGAGAAGCATACGAAGAGAAGTCATTCTTACTTCTTAGTGATATAATAAGTTTTGATGTGTTTACTACTTGCATATATCCTGAAGTTGTGGTCCTGTAACTGATGAGATTTTTATTATTCTTATTGAAAGTAGTTGTATATCAATTGGAATAAAATATAGGGTTTATTGATTTCAATGCTAATAATTGTACATGGTTTACGTTGTTGAGGACGTATATATACTTTGTCAAGCTTCGCGCTGAAAAACAAATATCTTAGCGTAAGTACTAGCCAGTAGTCTTAAAAAATCATAGTATTATGAGTTCACCAACACAACACTCAAGATTTAGCATCCTTAAGCAGTCAATTGTACAGGGACATAAGAAATTGCATGTTCTTGGATGGAAGCCATTACAGATGATCTCGAGCAGTTCTCTCCCTCTTGGGAAGAGTTCTCAGCCTTAAAATCCAGTGACTCGTCATTGTAAATATCCCACCATTTGGAAACTAACATTTTGATGTCTTCTCTGTCTATGTTAGCTTCTTTGCCAGTGCACCTCCATGGCTTTGATCCCTATATTAGCAAGTTAAACCAAATAGGTCAAAGTTTTAGGGCAGACAGCTTAGTTATGAAATTCGAAGGCTCAACAGAATTAGTTAAAGTGCAACTGTTCACAAATGAGACAGTCTCTTTTGTCTTAGCAAATGAGACAGATACTATATATTCAGCAGAATGTAAGTTGCAGAAATATAAACATGCAATGCTGGAAATATGTTAATGCAAGAACACCAAATCTTTTCACTTGGTTCGGCCCCTATACCTAATCTATGGCCTACATCCAAGTCCCCATGCCAACTAGCATAGAGAATGTATTATATCCACTTAAATAAAGTACTTACAAACTTCCCTTGATTACAATCTTGGCCCTGAATGAAAGAACCCTTTCCCTAGCACACAGCTACCTAGCACACAGCTACTTGGCCTTGATCTTGTAATCAATATTCCCACAACCCGGGACAAGTGATACAATACACCTTCCTTTCAAATACAAAGATAATAATGTGAAAGATTACAACTCGACTATAAACTCTTAATTAACTGGATAATCAATGAATGTAATTAAGAGGATGTTTTTCTCAGAAAGATATAAGATGGAAAGTGCAGAGAGAGTTGTGTTTCTAAAAAAAACATCAAGTCGGTTTATATAGAAAACGTGTAACGGATATAATGGATTTCAAACTCTTTTAAAGATAATAAAAGATAAGATTAGGTTTGAAATATTTGAATGTGTAAAACAAGTAATCCGTTAGAATTGTTTCTTGAAAGAGATAAACCTGAGAGAGATAAGGAATTTGAAATATGTTAGGTTTATCTAAGATAGAGTTTGTTTTGAAAAGATAAGTCAAAGGTTATCCAGTTAACTAAGTTAACATTAAACAAAACTCTAATACTTATCTAACTAACTAACAATCTGATTTGATGTAGACTTCTTCAATGCATCATCAGAAATCACGGATTAACATTCTCCCCCTTTTATGATGATGCCAAGGGTAAAGAAGTGTTATGCTCCCCCTATCAAAAACACTTTAATCTCCTGTTGCAATATGTTAGATAGTAACAGTGTATATATGCAACAATCAGTTGATAAACATGAGAATATGCAAATGAAACATATGACTAATCAAATGAGACAGGTAAACAAATGGGACAGCAAATAAGATTAAAGACCAAGATTAAAAACCAAGCACTCAACAGTACTTAAAGTTATAAAACCTTAAATATTTAATCCAGCACATAAACCAGTGCTATCCAACCTATCCAACAGATAATTAAACCAAGTATCAAGAAGCAATCGTCTTAAAACAAACCAACACAAACACACAATCGTCTTAAATCAAACCAACACATTAAAAATTTCTCCCCCTCAACATCATAAAAGGCGGGTAAAGGAACTAGTCAGAATCATCAACATCAACAGGAGCAGATTCTCGAGTCTTTCGCTTTCCCTTGTTGTGGTAAACTGGAGACGCACCATACTCGGTTTCGCTTTCCCTTGTTGTGGTAAACTGGAGACGCACCATACTCGGAGAACAGTTTGTCTAACTTGCCTTCATCTGGAGCTTTCCCATCTCTCTTGCGAAGCCATTCCAGAATATATGAACGATATTCAGCACGAGTCATCCCAAAAGCTTCAGGTGGAGGAACTGCAGGCAGGGGCAAAGGGGAAGTAATCTCGGCTAGAGTCATATCACCAAGCCAGTCCTTCTTCTGGTGCCATGGCATGCTACGGGTAGAGACCTGCTGAGATATGTACTTGGTTTCTGTACCAAGTTTATAGAAGAGCTTGACAAATTCTTCCTCCCACGCCTTGGCAGTGGTAACCATCCCCTCATGAAGCACACCAAATTCAAAATCTATAGCCCTACTCACCTTCTTATCATGGACATGTAAAATCTCCAACTTAGCATTTATTGATTCAAGAGAAGCAGTAACAGATTTATTAAACATCTCATAGGAAGCACGCATCATACTTACTTGAGAAGTCAAGGATGCCAGGGACTTAATAGAAGCAAACTGGGTTTTAAGAGACTCTAAAAGTTTGTTGTTTTCAGAAACTTTTGACAACAACGAATTCAACAAAACAGAATCCTCTTGATCAGGATCAGACATATAATGAGGAGACTCAGGAAACGAACCAAACGACTTATGACCCTCACCAAAAATAAGAACACCAGACTCAATAATCTCAATATTATTGGCAGACAGGACACACAGATCAAACATAGTAGACACTGGCTCAGTTCTATCATCATCAGAAATAATAGAAAAATGTCTAAAGATCTTTGTCAACAAAGCAGGAAAAGACAAGTTCATAGACTCATGAGACGCACAATGACTCATGTATTTGATAATCAACGAAGCAATATCACAAGGAGTTTTAGTCATGAAAACCGAAATTAAAACAACATCTTGATAAGTAACACGGTCATGACCGCTCTTACGAGGCAAAAGATTTGTATGAAACAATTTAAAAAGCAATAAAGCAAGTGGAGTAAGATCATGTACCATGGGCTTAAGAGAGGTACCAATAAAGTTCTCACCAAGAATCACTTTCAGTTGTTCTTCATACTGTAATCCTGGAAACTCCATGAATGCTGCATGCGTGGTATACGGACATACACCGGAGCACGAGATACCACAAACTCGAGACAACATATTAGCATTGAACACAATCGGAACACCTTGAACCTCAGAATAAACCATATCCTCCTTCATCATTGAGAAATTAGAATAAAATTCCCGAACCAAAGAAGGGTAAATAACATCTGGTGGGGATAAAAGAGGTTCACAACCGAGAGCGGAGAATAAATCGACAACACCCACTCGCTGAAGCAGAGAAAGATCACAAATTCGTTCTTTAAGAATGGGTTTTGACACGATTTTAGGCTGAGAAGATTTTTCGGGTGACATTGGAGTAGAAGTATCAGGATTAGTTCTTTGACGTTTAAGAGAAGAAGATGATGGGTTAGGGGTTTTAGCGGGTTTAGATTTAGATCGAGTATGAGGGGTCGACATTGTTGAAGAATAAGAAAAACGAAAGAGGAAAAGAAAAAGAAGTTGAGATTAAATAAGATAGAAGAAGAATATGAAGAGTTAGAAGTGAGATAGAAGTAGAAAGGTGGAGTGTATCTCGAAAAACGAGAAGACACACAGAGATTGAGAAGAAACAGATGGAGTAGTCAAATCAAAGTTAAAGACTTGAAGGAAAATGCATGCAACTCGGTTCAGTTCCAAAGTTCAAGAGTCCCATCAAATAATTACATATAAAATATATAATTAAGACTGAAACACGCAAACTAATTAAACCAAACACGGTAATTAATTCACAAAAATTCATCAATAAATTCCATAGATAAATCAGCATTAAATTAATCAATTAATTAAACACTCGATTATACAATTTCAGTCATAAAGATGAATTATGCAAATAATTGACACACATAAACTAAATAGAATGCATGCAGGGATGTAAAAATGAATTAATGAGAAATAGTGCACATACCAAGTTCACGTCTCATAAGACAAAACCGGTCTTCACCTAAAGGTTTGGTGAAAATATCTGCTCTTTGCTTATCAGTTGAGATATAAATTAACTCAATATTACCTTTTGAGACATTATCTCGCAGAAAATGGTGACGAACATCAATATGTTTAGTACGAGAATGCATAACAGGATTTTTAGAAATATTAATAGCAGAGGTATTATCACAATAAATTGGAATATTTGTATAAGAAATACCAAAATCCTGCAATGTTTGTTGCATCCACAAAATTTGAGCACAGCAACTACCAGCTGCAATGTATTCTCCTTCAGCAGTAGAAAGAGCTACAGATGTTTGCTTTTTACTGTGCCATGCAACCAAACAATCACCTAAATATTCACACGCACCACTTGTGCTTTTTCTATCAACCTGTGACCCTGCATAGTCAGCATCTGAAAAACCAATTAAGTTAAAAGAAGTAGAACTAGGATAAAATATTCCAAGATCTCTAGTTCCCTTAAGATACTTAAAAATCCGTTTAACTACATTCAGATGAGATTCTTTCGGTTGAGATTGAAAACGAGCACAAAGACAAACACTATACATAATATCAGGACGAGAAGCAGTTAAATATAATAACGAACCGATCATACCTCGATATTTAGTAATGTCTACAGGTGTACCTTGTTCATCTTTAGTGAGCTTGACAGATGTACTCATCGGAGTAGCTTTAGCAGAAATATTTTCTAATGCAAATCTCTTAAGCAAATCATTCACATACTTACTTTGATGTATGAAAATACCTGCAGCAGATTGGTTAATTTGCAAGCCTAGAAAATATTGCAATTCACCCATTAAACTCATATCAAATTCTTTATGCATGCAGTTAGAAAACCACTTACACAAAGATTCATCAGTTGATCCAAACACAATATCATCTACATAAACCTGTACTAATAGAAAATGATGGCGTTTATGAAAAATAAAAAGAGTTGGATCGAGTGTACCACGAGTGAAGCCATTCTTTAGCAAAAACTGACTGAGACGCTCATACCAACATCGAGGGGACTGTCTCAATCCATAAACAGACTTTTTGAGCTTGTAGACATAGTGTGGATATTTTTCATGAATGAAACCTGGAGGCTGCTTCAAATAAACTTCTTCCTTAAGATGACCATTTAAAAATGCGCTTTTAACATCCATTTGATAAAGCTTGAATCCTTTGTGAGCTGCAAATGCCATTAGAATCCGAATAGCTTCGAGACGTGCTACAGGGGCATATGTCTCATCGAAATCAATTCCTTCCTGTTGATTGTATCCTTGAGCCACCAAGCGAGCTTTATTCCGAATAATGTTACCATCTTCATCCTTCTTGTTCTTGAAAACCCAACGAGTACCGATGACTTTTGCATTAGAAGGAGGAGAGACAAGTTCCCAGACTTGACATCGTTCAAACTGGTTCAATTCTTCTTGCATGGCAACCGACCAACATTCATTTGCAACAGCTTCTTGAGCATTTTTCGGTTCAAATTCAGCAACAAAAGCACAGAATGCACATAAGTTATGAAGCCTGCTTCGCGTAGAAATCCCTTGATCTAAATCAGTAAGAAGATTATCTGGTGGATGATTCTTCACAGTCCTAGAAGATTTAGGAAGTTGAATATCACTCATTTCTTCCTCATTAGAATTATCTGCCTGGAAATGAATAGGAGTTGTCTCATTCAAAAGAGACTGCCTCATTTCCGCTTGTGAAGATTTATCCAGAGGAGTAACAGAATTTACATTTGAAATACTATCGGGAGTCTTTGGAGAGCCAGAAGATTCATCTGAAGCTTGAGTAGATCCCAAAGAATTATCAGAAGACTGAGATGGACCTGGAGAGTCTTGACTGCTTGATTTGTCAAAATGAGACTGTCTCTTTTCAGAATGAGACTGTCTCATTTGGGAATGAGACGATAGATCCGCAACATCTTCTTCAATTTGAGATATCTTCAAGGCAGATTCATTAAATGTAATGTTGATAGATTCTTCAACTTTGAGCTTGATAGAATTATAAACTCTATAGGCCTTGCTTGTAGTAGAATATCCCAAGAAAATTCCTTCCGTAGACTTAGCATCAAATTTTCCTCTAGTGTTCTGTGTATCGCTTCTGCCCAGAATTTACGCGGCAGATTACTTTCATGAAGAAGAGTACGAGCAGTTTCCTGTAGAGTTCTGTTCTTGCGTTCAACAACTCCGTTTTGTTGAGGTGTACGTGGGGCAGAGAATTCATGAGTAATGCCTCTAGATTTGCAGAAAGTCACGAAATCTTTCTCAAATTCTCCTCCATGATCACTACGAATAGTCTTGAGCTTTAAGGAATACTTAGTCTCAAGGTTAGTAATAAGATCTTTGAATTCACTAAAAGCTTCATCTTTAGTACGCAAGAATAACACCCAAGTAAAACGAGAGTAATCATCTACTATAACAAAAGCATAATTCTTACCTCCCAAACTTACATATCTTTCTGGACCAAAAAGATCTAGATGTAACAATTGCAGAGGAACAGAAGTTGATACTTTATTCTTCGCAGTAAAGGAAGTTTTCACCTGTTTTCCAAGCTGGCAAGCTGAACATGGTTCCAACTTCTTGAATTTCAGCTTTGGTAATCCTCGAACTAACTCATGTGAAGATATCTTTCGAAGTAGATCCATGTGAACATGACCAAGACACCTATGCCAAAGATTATGTTGTTCTTGAATGGTAGCTAGACAGATTTCTTCTTGCTGTTCATCAAAATCTAACACAAAGATGTTTCCCTTTCTTTTGGCTACTAAAGCAAACTCGTTAGCTTTATTACCGATATAGCAAACATCTTTATCAAA
Organism: Apium graveolens; assembly: GCF_009905375.1. Classification (NCBI taxonomy): domain Eukaryota; kingdom Viridiplantae; phylum Streptophyta; class Magnoliopsida; order Apiales; family Apiaceae; genus Apium; species Apium graveolens. The sequence continues at coordinate 43,856,643 of NC_133651.1, forward strand.
CTTAACACTATGACCAGCATCAGTTAACTGACTTACGCTAATAAGATTATATTTAAGACCATCAACTAAACGAACATTGTTAATAGCAAACTTGTCGTTACCTATGGTACCTTTACCTACAATACGTACGGTAGTGGAATCTCCAAGAGTAACTAAGCCTCCCTCTTTAGCGATTAATGAGAGAAACTTTGATTTATCTCCAGTCATGTGACGAGAGCAACCGCTATCAATAATCCACTTGTTTCGAGGAACATGGACTTTAAAACAGACCTGCAAAAGATCCTTTATCTCTTAGGTACCCATGTGACTTTGGGTCCTTGAATGTTAGTATCATAAATCTTATACAAATGCCTGTCAGATTTCTTAATCCACATTTGAACAATATTAACAGATTTATGTACAGATTTAGCTCTAGTTGCTGAGTTAGTATCGTGGCCCTTAATACCACATAACCGAGATGCAGAATTGGTGTGACCAGATTTGCCACAGTCTTGACATTTTTCATAAGGCATCTTGTATTTCATAGGGGTTCTTTTGTATCCACTTTGAAAAACCTTCTTTTTGTTGGCTGATCCATACCCCAAACCTTCTTTGTCAAGAGAAGATTTCTGTTGGGCAAGTAAAGCATTCAAGGTTCCTTCTCCATGAAAGCATTTGGCTAGATCAGTTTCCAGCTGGGCAACCTTTTGCTTGAGTTCAGGAACTATAGAATCAGAGGATGCATTTGCTTCAGCAGAAAAAGTTTCCTTCTTTAATGCATCAAGACATGCATCTTTCATTTCGATCTCATTTTTGAGGTAGTTGACTTCTTCTTTCAGCTTAGAGACCTTCTCAGATAGTAGCTTATTTTCTTCTACTAAGAATTCATCTTTGATGGAATCATCAACCTCATTAAGAACCTCACTCAATGCTTGTTTAAGATAAGCATTCTTTTCTTTTAATTTTTTATTTTGAGCCTGCAAGGTTAGTACATCCTGAGATATATATGAATTTCTATTAACTTGAACAGTATGTACCTCATCATTGTCACTAGAGTCAGATTCAAATCCGGCAAAGCATAGTTGAGCTAATTCATCGTCTGAGTCAATTTCCACTTCAGAATCATCATCACTCCATGTGAGTAAAGCTTTCTTTTTGGCTTTGAGCTTGTAGCAGTCCTTCTTGAAGTGACCTTTCTTTCCACACTCAAAGCATGCATCCTTGTTTTGATTATTTTTGCCTTCCTTGTTTGAACTAGGTCTGAATTCTTTCTTTGGAAATGAAGACTTCATGGGTCGTTTAGATGTATTCTTTTTGGCCAGAAATTTGTGGAACTTCTTAGTGAGAAGTGCAATCTCTTCATCAGAATCTTCAGAAGAATCACCTGCATCTGCATTAAGAGCCAGAGTTTTCTTGCGAGGAGCTTCATCTTCTTCATCATATCTGCGTAGTTGGTTCTCAAATTCTTCCAATTCACTGAAAAGTGTTAGAGTATCCATAGTTGAAAGCAGTGTTGAATCCTGCAGAATGGTAACCTTTGGAGCAAACTTCTTTGGCATTGCTCTGAGGATTTTCCTATTTATCTCAGATTGAGGAATGATCCTTTCCAGAAGTGAGATGGAATTCATTAATGTCAGAAACCTCCCTTGAGCATCTCGAACACTTTCATCTCTTTCCAACCTGAAACCTTCATAGTCACTCATTAGCATACTTAATTTTACTTCACGTACCTTAGACGTGCCTTCGTGGCTGACTTTGATCGTATCCCAAATCTGTTTGGCAGTAGTACATGCTGAAACTTTTCTTAATTCTGTAGCTACCATGCCATTGAGAAGTGAGTTCATAGCTTTAGCATTGGAATTCATTGCGTTCACTTCTTCGGGAGAGAGATCCTTAAGAGATTTTGGCTTCCCTTCTTTCATAGGAATTGTGAAACCATTTTCTACAGCATCCCATTCAAATGCATCACGCTGGAGAAAGATTTTCATCCGAAACTTCCAGTCATTGTAGTTTTCAGCACCATGAAGCAGTGGTGGATAATTGTTTGAATACCTATCTGGTTGAGCCATGGATCGCTAGCAAAATAAACACTAAAAAGAGAATTAAATGCACCTGCTCTGATACCAAATGAAATTCGAAGGCTCAACAGAATTAGTTAAAGTGCAACTGTTCACAAATGAGACAGTCTCTTTTGTCTTAGCAAATAAGACAGATACTATATATTCAGCAGAATGTAAGTTGCAGAAATATAAACATGCAATGCTGGAAATATGTTAATGCAAGAACACCAAATCTTTTCACTTGGTTCGGCCCCTATACCTAATCTATGGCCTACATCCAAGTCCCCATGCCAACTAGCATAGAGAATGTATTATATCCACTTAAATAAAGTACTTACAAACTTCCCTTGATTACAATCTTGGCCCTGAATGAAAGAACCCTTTCCCTAGCACACAGCTACCTAGCACACAGCTACTTGGCCTTGATCTTGTAATCAATATTCCCACAACCCGGGACAAGTGATACAATACACCTTCCTTTCAAATACAAAGATAATAATGTGAAAGATTACAACTCGACTATAAACTCTTAATTAACTGGATAATCAATGAATGTAATTAAGAGGATGTTTTTCTCAGAAAGATATAAGATGGAAAGTGCAGAGAGAGTTGTGTTTCTAAAAAAAACATCAAGTCGGTTTATATAGAAAACGTGTAACGGATATAATGGATTTCAAACTCTTTTAAAGATAATAAAAGATAAGATTAGGTTTGAAATATTTGAATGTGTAAAACAAGTAATCCGTTAGAATTGTTTCTTGAAAGAGATAAACCTGAGAGAGATAAGGAATTTGAAATATGTTAGGTTTATCTAAGATAGAGTTTGTTTTGAAAAGATAAGTCAAAGGTTATCCAGTTAACTAAGTTAACATTAAACAAAACTCTAATACTTATCTAACTAACTAACAATCTGATTTGATGTAGACTTCTTCAATGCATCATCAGAAATCACGGATTAACAAGTTATATTCATTATTCGAGATATACTTTATTGTAGAAGAGAGCTTAGAGCAGCACAGTAGTGCACAACTTTTACTTCATCTAGTTCTACGTTCTCCGGGTGACGCCATAACATTGCTAGAACCAGGTTGTATGCTAGAGGAATGGGCTTGTATATGTGGTTGAAGAACATGTTTAAGAAATCCTATTAATAACATAATAGTTAGATATGTAAAACCACTTAGTTTAAACTATTGTTTCCATCCTAACTTTGTATATACCTACCAATTGCTTTATACAACCACTTGTGAGTTATTTTGACTCCATTGCTTTATATGTACCTACCAATATTAACTGTAAAATTCTAGTATTAATTATTTCTAATCTCCAAGGAAGCAAATATTGTAGAAACTCTTTATAAGCAAGATTTTGTTCTGTTATGTGTTTGGTTATTATATGTTTAAGATTTTTTCCTAAAAAAATCACTAATGCAAAAATGTTGCTTGTAAATTTGAATACTGTTTTTCTTAATTGTATGGTTATTATGATTTACTATTCAGGTTCATTAACTGTTATTGAGGTTGTTTACATTTATATCCAGACATTCAGCTATAGCATTATCCTATTTACATTTTCAGGGAGAGGGAGAGAAACCAATTATAGAAGAGTTTATTATATTTGCTGAAAATGTACAAGAGGAAGATGAGTAAAGATTTTGAGGTTAAGCTCAAGAAACTGGCTAAAGAAAAACTGTTGCAAGACCAGGACAAGCTGCAGATGAGCAAAGAGGAAGGTGCGGGAGAACATGGCCCAGTTACTTAAGAAAATAGCCAACGTTAGTCCAGGCATCACAATCATTCATTAAGATTTCTGCACAACCAGTGATGATGATAATTACCTCACACCAATTACCGGAGGCTCTTCACTGGACTTGTAGTATTATGGCATTGTGATTAATTTGTATATTTTTCAATTCTTAGATGAACTTGTAAATTTGTAAAAATATTTAGTTTGTTGATGAATGTATACGTGTCCAGGTTTACTCTCTTTATAGTAATGCAAGAGCTGCAAAATGCGGTCTCCATGGAATGGAGATTGCATTTTGCAGCTTTGTATTACTATAAAAAGAGTACACTTTGATTTGTATCTATTTATCGCCAAACTTTTAGTTTAATAGTTGAACTCGTCCATTTGAGGTAGTATTTTTGGTTTTTGATTTGGCTCATAATTTTTTGATTGTTAGTTTGTTGGTTGAATGATTCATGGTTTGGAAATTTCTTGGTTAAATATTTTTGGATTTGTTTTGTGGGGACTTTCATATATGCAAGTAAAATTTTTTTTTTACCATTACTCAACAGACAATGGTTACTGTCACAATGTGTAAAACAATCATCTAAATAAGGTGTTCAGACAACAAGACACAAGACCTGTTGTTTGAACCTCATTTACATAACACTAGTAATAACCATTGTTTGTGAGCTTTCCTTTTAATAATGGTATGTAAAAACCATTGTTTGATGTTCAATAAGATAAGGGTTATAATAAACACTTGTCTAAATTACACAACATAAGGCCAAAAACTGTAGTCTCACACTACCATAAGTTAGCTTATTAATAACGGTTTTTGATTGTTATGTGAAAGATTTATGACAACAGAGCAAAATCTGAAATCTTGTCTATCTCGGTAAGAGGATGCCAGAGGTACAAGTCTTTCAAAAAACAGCTATAACCGTTGTTCTACATGTACTCCAACAACAGTTTTCCGAGGAAAGGAAATTCACAGTTGTCTACGAATTTGGGGCAACAGTTTTTTTGTCAACCGTTGTTTCATAGGTGTTGTGTGATTGCAAATTTCTTGTAGTGCAACTTGCCAACGCATACGGGATAGTTAAGGTCTGTGATTTGGTGCCTAATGTTGTCAAGCAAGGATTTAGAAATAACTTCGTTGCAGATCCCTACGATCCGGAATTCCTATATCTCAAGCAGAAGCAAAATAGGGTTCCACCTGTAGAAGTTAGACCCTGCATTGTGGTAAGATCAAGCCTTGTGACTCTCAGTGTAGTTTTCTGAAATTAATTATTAATTTTTAGTTGTAAAATATGTATACATGACTGAAGTTGTTGCATTGTTTTCATGATAATATACAGCAGCAGACTATTTCTTCCCAGTTTCAAGATCCAAGGCGCCCTAGGTCAAGCAAACTGGCGGTTCTAGAAGAAAAGGTGAGAAGGAAGAGGTTAGAAAAAATAAGGAAGAGCTTCGAGAGCTTGAGGAGAAAGTTAAAAAGCTGAAGAGGAATGCAAACTGACATTCTCCAAGAATGTACAAGGCTTAATGACCTTGCCAATGTAACAATTCCTGGTTTCTCTTGCTGGAAGTCTTCTCTAACGATCAAACATTGCCTTGCTGCAACACTCTTGTTCCAAACAAAATATGCTACCTGGTGTTTCTTTTAATCACAACTCCATATCTGCCTTTGCTGCAAAGTTGTTATTGCACAAAGAAATGGCTCCCTGCAAGGTTTTTTATTAGCCCATTTGCTTATAGCATCTTTGAGGCATTACTAATCCGCTCAGCCATTCCATGAATCGACGACCGATTCAAGCAAAAGACAGATTCTTTATGCAAGCCTTAGAATCACACAAGAAAAGAAGGCTTCCGGTTGCACTTCAATTCAGTACGCATATACATGGACGGTATGCTACAGCAGGCACTATCTTTGTAATGTTTGATTTTATGAAAGCATTTATCCTTGCACCTTGTTTTTTTTACCAGGCTTTATTTTCCTAAGCAAATTTTAACAAATTGGCAGGCCCTTCTTTGAGGTCCTTTCAACTAAATATTGTTAGAGTTAATGTGATAGTTTAAAAGAAACTAACTAATATTTTATTCCTTAGCTTGAAGGATGTTCACATAAAAATTCTCCAGTCTAATTTACTTAACATATTTATAAATTAATGAGTATAATTACAAAATACAAATTTAGATTATCATATAATTTATCCTTAGGATTGTCAATATTACTTGGTTTTGTTATGTAGAGACATGTCTTGCATATCACCATCTAGCGCGTTGCCATATTTTCAAGGTTATTTCCTTTGAAGGTGACAAGATGAATTTGACTTTTTCTACGTAAAATATTTTCAACACACTGAACCTAGAAGGTGACTAGCACAACATTATTTCCTTAAAAACTTTTAAGTGGTCTAGACCTAGCTTTAACCTTGATTCCTGTTGATATTGAGATGTACCTTTGCAGTCTTCAAGTCTCAGAGTCTTCTTATAAACAATATATGAAATATGAATGATTTGATAAAAATAAAAATTTTAATTTTGTGGTTTTGACGTCCCGGTAGGGTCCCGGTCCGTTATTTTTGAGAAACCGGAACATTAACTAAATTAACATAATACCCTGAAAACTCATATAAAACATTCAAATGTACACAAAACGAGATAAAACCAGTACCTCAATAAAGACGCTAAAAAATACGCATCCAGATTGTCGATCGAGTCATATAAATGCATTTTAGAACATTTTTTTCTAGAACAATATTATTTAAACCCAAGCTGCTACACTGCTCTCTGAGGCATGATCAAGATTTGATCTTTTTCCAGAGTTTATTCCTTAGCTTGAAGGATATTCACACAAAAATTTTCCAGTCTAATCTACTTAACATTTTTATAAACTTAATGAGTATAATTAGAAAATACAAATTTAGATTATCATACAACTTATCCTTAGCATTGTCAATATTACTTGGTTTTGTTATGTACAGACATGTCTTGCATATCACGCTGTTACTAGCGCGTTCCCATTTTTTCAAGGTTATTTCCTTTGAAGGCGACAAGATGCATTTGACTTTTTCTACGTAAAATATTTCCAACACACTGAACCTAGAAGGTGACTAGCATTATTGCCTTGGAAACTTTTAAGGCGTCTAGACCTAGCTTTAACTTTGATTCCTGTTGATATTGAGATGTACCTTTCCAGTCTTCAAGTCTCAGAGTCTTCTTATAAACTATAGATCATTAATGCCAAGATGCGAATCCTTACGTTATTATTTTTCAAATGATAATACTTCATTTTCCTTCAGCGATCACTGATGCCTAGTGTAATTTGTCTGATTCACAGATGACTAATTCCACTGTCAGGCCTTCTTATTACAAACCGTATGGACCCTTGTTAAATCTTCTACCTTATACAATCAACTTCATGTATAATTATATAGGTCTTCAAACTAGACCTCGTAAACTTTGTATGGACTCCAGTTGCCAATTTCTATATTATTACTTTTTTTCTTGAACATATTAATAAACTTTGTATGGACTCCAGTTGCCAATTTCTTCACTCCATTTCCCAAGATCATTATTCATACCCAATTTTCATCATGTACTGATTTCACTGTAACATAGTATTATTTTCCTGTCCTTATTCTATGTCAAGTTATTCAAACAATCATTTTTTAGATTAAATAACTATCTTCAATCTTGCTCAAAAGATAATTTGATAGTATTAACATTTTAGGGAGTTACGCTGCAGTTACGCTAGTGTTATAGGGATATGTAGTGGACACGATAATCGTATAGTCGTGTCTTGTGAGCATATTGGGGCGGTACATCCATCAAATAGACAATAATAAAGTCTCGGAATTTTTTATTGTTGTCTTTCATCCCGTATTTTTATATGACTTAAATAACTTTATATGTACATAACTAGTTTATTGAGTCAAATTTAACGAATGAAGCCGAGTATGAGTCAATCTCGATTCAAGTTTGAGCCACACACTAATAAAACTTGAATCGAATTGATAAGTTTATCGAATATAGATATTAAGCTCGATTACTTATTAAATTGTGTCCAGTTAAAGAATAGTGGCAAGTAGGGTTTAATGATCAGTTCAACCATAAGCTAACTATTGAACTTTCAAGAATCATCTCAAATAAAGATTTATTCAAAAATAAGTATTTCTTGTATCTTTTTTTGAACCAATTATTTTATAAAAATTTCAAATGTATTTTTTTGGATATATTTTTTGGAAATATTATTGAAATCAACGAGCTTACTTTATATTTCTATATCACTTTGCATTACTAAATTTATTCTAGTACATATTTTATTTTCTTTATTTTCTTTATTGTTTATCAAAACTTCTTTATATAAATTTTTGATATTACAATTTTATTTTAACCATGAATTTGATTTGTTGACCTATAGTATTTGTGGTTGATGTTGTGTAAAATCCCTTGCAAGCCTTAGAGTAACAATTTGAGTGTTCTCTCGTGAATTAACATTAATTATTTATTTTATATTTTAATTTTCATTGAAAGATTGCAACCAATTTACATATTGTTGAATGAAATTCTAATTTATGTAACTATATACAATTTTAGTGTTTTATAATATAATGAAATTATTATTAACTTTGATATTTAAAATAGTAAACTTAAAATTTTCTTTATTATATAAATTAAAATTTAACTGATAAAATTGAATTATAGTATTTAATTTATAAATTCCAACAAGCGCACATATGTTTTTTTTATTCATAATCTTTTAATATTATATATATCGTTGATAACTTTTTTTAATGTCTTATTACATAAGTTATAAATTTGAAGATATATTCATAAAATTTCTTATTTGTCATGTATTTTTAAAACAAAAAGAAATTTGTACAATACATATTACACATTCTTTTCTTTTTTAATTTATAATTACGAATATGATATATGTACAATTATCTTATTAATTTGATAATTGTAAGATATCTTACTTTAAATATAAGATGAATATTTTTTTTTACAAAAATAAACATAAATTTTCAAGTTATTAAAATATATTGGAAAAGCCTTTTGTGCATGTGTATACTTTCTTATGGATATATTATTTTGTTGGGGTTGGTGGACTCATTTTTGGTCAACTTTTTTTTAATATATCATATACCACCTTAAGAATAATGTTAGACAAAACTATTTTTTGAAATTTTTAAATTACATTTTTTTCTATTTTTAATAAATATGAATAAAGATTTTATATTAAATAATAAAACTAGGTCTACACAATAAATAAATTTTTAGTTATATTCAAGCAGATACATATAATAATTAAAACTTATACGAAATTTAAATATAGAATGGGAAGGTCAAAACCCTCAAATTATAATGTCCAAACCCTAGATAGTGTATGGCTTGACTCTTTTATATAAATATAATACATTCTCCGTGTATTACATTGGCCGCATTACACACTTCTCTGTGTCCTAAATTCTATCTTCTATCTTCTATCTTATAATAAATTTTGAGTGTAGCATACTAGCCCCCAGTCACCTTAGCCGCCCCTTAACATTTCTATTTTATATTCTATCATCCATTGATTGTATTCCACGCCTCCTAAATCATTTAGTGCCTTCAATTGATTTTGTAAAGTACCATAGTACACAAAATTTGGCCTCTTAGTTTATGGATTTTCTACCTATATTTTACCCTGAAGTCTAGTCGGTGGGCATCATCAACAAGAAGTAAGTTTGTATTTACATCTATTTTATGTTTCACATGTCACATCTTATTATTTTTTGTCAGATCTTATTATTGCGCTTATGACTATCATTTCTTAACTAATTTATTGTATATATGTCTTTTTATCATTTTCAATTTAGGACAATAGTAAATTATAAAAACTTAATGATAAAATTGAAATTGATTGAACTTTTGTTAAGGTGTGGTAAGAAATATGAATAGGTACTCTAACCATGTTTAATTTGTATACATGTACAAGTTTCCAATATTTTGATATAGATCCATAATTTGACTTATGCACACAACATTATTCATTTGAATTATGAATTATTCTAATTGCCAATATATATGTCTAAGAATACATATATATTTTTTTGACTCATTATCTCTATTAATGTTCGGTGCCTGTATATAATAATGGTTACTAAATTTTAAGAATTTTGATTAGCTTGTAATGTAAAAGTATTTATACTCCACAATATACACAGTGAATAATCCAGAAGTTGACTACCCCTGGGAGCATGGCACCAAGGTGTGGAAGGGTGATAAACCCTATGTTGAGTGTAAATATTGTGGACACACAGTGCAAGGCATTTCAAGGCTTAAATACCACCTTCCCAACGCATACGGCATAGTTATGGTCTGTGATTTGGTGCCTAATGCTGTCAAGCAAGGATTTAGAAATAACTTCGTTGCAGATCCCTACGATCGGGAATTCCTATATCTCAAGCACAAGCAAAATAGGGTTCCACCTGTAGAAGTTAGACCCTGTGATGTGGTAAGATCAAGCCTTCTGACTCTCAGTGTAGTTTTCTGAAATTAATTATTAATTTTTAGTTGTAAAATAGGTATACATGACTGAAGTTGTTGCATTGTTTTTATGATAATATACAGCAGCAGACTATTTCTCCCCAATTTCAACATCCAAGGCGCCCTAGGTCAAGCAAACTGGCGGTTCTAGAAGAAAAGGTGAGAAGGAAGAAGGAAGAGGTTAGAAAAATAAGAAAAAGCTTCCAGAGCTTGAGGAGAAAGTTAAAAAGCTTAAAAGGAATGCAAACTGACATTCTCCAAGAATGTACAAGGCTTAACCACCTTGCCAATGTAACAATTCCTGGTTTCTCTTGCTGGAAGTCTTCTGTAACGATCAAACATTGCCTTGCTGCAACACTCTTGTTCCAAAAAAAATATGCTCCCTGGTGTTTCTTTTAATCACAACTCCATATCTGCCTTTGCTGCAAAGTTGTTATAGCATATGCATCTTTGATACTTATAGCATATAGCATATTGCCTTTGCTCCCCATTTGCTTATAGCATCTTTGATGCATTACTAATCCTCTCAGCCATTCCATGAATTAACGACCGATTCAAGCAAAAGACGGATTCTTTATGCAAGCCTTAGAATCACACAAGAAAAGAAGGCTTCCCGTTGCACTTCAATTCAGTACGCATATGCATGGACTGTATGATTTTATAAAAGCATTTCTCCTTGCACCTTGTTTTTTTTACCAGGCTTTATTTTCCGAAGCAAGTTTTAACAAATTGGCCGGCCCTTCTTTGAGGTCCTTTCAACTAAATATTGTTAGAGTTAATGTGATAGTTTAAAAGAAACTAACTAATATTTTATTCCTTAGTTTGAAGGATGTTCACAAAAAAATTCTCCAGTCTAATTTACTTAATGTTTTTATAATTTAATGAGTATTATTACAAAATACAAATTTAGATTATCATACAACTTATCCTTAGGATTGTCAATATTACTTGGTTTTGTTATGTACCTTCCAATGAGTCCAATGCGTTAACCCCTAGATCGACTAGTAGTGGGTTCGCCAAAGCGAAGTACTCCTATCTATCGTGGGAGATGTATTGAAGTATATTGATACTTTTTAACTAAGTTATCACAATAGGATTGTGAACTTAGAGGCATAGAGTTTGTCGAGATTTATTAGATAAATATGAACAAATATTGTTCCACCAAGCTATCCGAGAGTTATATAGTTGATATAATTGACAAATGTTGTCTATCTAAATAATCATGTTTTAGGAGAAAAGCCAAAGTTGACCTAACGCGTGGTGAAATATGGATCTTGGCCCACTAGAAAGGATGTAGACGATATTTTTTCCGAATTAATAGTTAGGACTATTGATTTGATAAAAATAGTAGGAGATATATATTGCGAATATATATATGAATAATCACTTGCACATAATTTAATGATCATCTGTAGACTAAGTCATTTTATGCACTTTAATATTGTAGATATCAAATGACAAATAACCCAAATAATTTCTCTATATAATAGTCCTTGAGAAGGACAAGCTGACATGAAATAATTTCCTCGATTGACATGGGAACTTGAGGATTGTCTTCAGGTTCAAGGATATCACTCAAAACTCTCCCTTATTTCTTCTAGATGAGAATAAAACATGTGCTGAATAAAATGCTTACCAGAAGCAAAATTGATTATGCAACTGATGTTTCATGTCTAATGCTTGTAATTATGAGTGCTGAGCTTTAGAAGCAACAAGAGCATAATGATGCTTATAATATGATTGAGCATAATGATGCTTATTAGGACCCACACACTAATAAACTAACAATAAATAAGCATAAACCCCGATTAACTATTAATAGGATCTACAACTACTAACCAGATAAGTTATATAACAACCCAAAATAATCATTAATTTACACAATCGATTCTGATTTGTAACCTACATATAACCCATTGCATCTTTACCACCTTCCAACTAATGCGCGTGGTCACACTCACTGCTACCTGCTCTGGTATCCGGAAACCCATGACACGGTAGGGACTGCCAGGAACGCTCATGCAAGCTGAACGCGTAAGTTCTGTCATCTTCTTTCTTAACTGTCATGGTTAGAGTAACGCAAATATATATGAGCATAAAAGCTCAGCAAGTAACTACATAGCAGTTTTATAAAGCAATAATAATAACAATAGCAAACTTTGAGGCATTCTACTTTTAATTCTCTAGGTGGCAGATTTCCATCTTTGGCTATACAAGGTTATGAAGAAAGGTTTGGGCTTTCAAGAATCAAGGATTAAGATAGGGTGAAAGCCGATATTCATCGCAACTCAATAGTAGGAGAATCATATCATAAAGGCATAATAGCATCATGGACAAGATATATGACATCATGGCATCATTTTATAAACATTTATAATCAAAACAACTTCAAAAACTTCAATTTAGGATGCTACGGATTACAGCCGGTGATCAGCCGCGAAGTAATCCTGAACCTTGCTTGGTTCTCAAATATAAAGGGATCCTTAGGCAATATTTAAGCCTATCAATTGGTGTGAAAGGGACTTGCGTCTGAGTCCAATCCACTAAATCAAGAAAATATTATTTTGTTAAAAAGCGATTATCTTTTATAAAACTAATGCCATGGAGAAATTAGAAGGATTCTAAACAATAGGATTTAAATTATCAGTCGAGGATTGGAGTTATGGGACTCTTATCAGAAATTAAATTATCTTTTCACAAGCGGGATCATCAAGGATGAGTACCAATAATTCAACAACTAAGAAAGAAAGTATTGAAAAAGAGTAATAACGATAATCAACAAAGGTATGAGTTTCTGATATCAAGTGTAGTACATGGCGTACATCTAGTTACAAAGTTTGGATATGGAAATAAAGGATAGGTATCAAACAAAGGTAGTTCAAGGAATTCAAATTATAAGCAATGGTCAATATAGGGAGTTATTGAAGCAATACTAGAAATCAAGTTTGAAGTATACAAGGGAATTAATCAACAAGGTAAATATATTCAAGTTAATGAAGAATTCAGGTTAATCAAAATATTTCGCAAGGAAATTCATAAAGGTTCTATTAGGATTTACGAGATCATAGGGTGACAAAGGAAATAGGAAATGTAATAGGGTATGAATTAATGAAATTGTTATAAACGGGACGAACATGATCCAACAACAAGTTATCATAAGAATCAATATTAGGGTTTTTCAGAAATTAATAACAAGTTTATCACTACTTTATCATGGCATTAGAAATATCAAGTAATAAGAAGGCATAATTACTAGCCTTAAATCACTTTCCTGCTTTATTGAAACTGAACTACCGAAGCTGAACTACTGCCACCTAAGTTTCCTTTCCATTTTCTAGCCTGAATGTCTCTACTATTTGAATCTACAATCCCGAATACCTCCGCTATCTGAATCTACAATCTAAAACATAATCCCTAATTAGATACTTATTCGCACTCGACGTTCCCTGAACGTCTAACGATTATCCCAACTCGTATTAAAGCTTAACTTATATACATGAGTATAATCACAGAATATTCACATAGCACTTAGTAGTATATACTTATATACTTAACTCATATATTCAAGCATAATCATAGAGTACCCATGTAACACATAGCAAGTATATACTTGTATACTTAAATCTATATCTTAACAAAATAATCATGATCTAAATAACTCGACAACCAAACAACTATTCCTTCATTTTTAACTATAAAATTCAAACCAAAAAAATTGTACCAAGCCAAGAAATCAACATGCAACCACTTAACTTGACATGCAACTAACCAAACATCTTTTAAACACCAAATCAATCTTACACCAACCAAATAATTAGACTCTAAAATCAAATTGACCAAACAACTTGAATCAACCCTTTTTCGTACCATATACCATTCGTCTTTTTTAATAAAACACAAACAATTTATCAAATATTGACATGCAATGTTCCATTTATAATTTAAACCTATTTTAATCCATTCCTAACAAGAACACTTCTTGAAATCATTACTTTTAAACCAAAAACCGAACCAAAACATTATTTTTGAACAAAACCTTTACATGCATAAATCCAATCATTTATTCCTTTAAAAACCGAATGAAATCCATGCTTTTAATAATCAAAACTTAACTTATTCATACTTATCTACTCACATATCCAATATAAACCAAATTCTATTTCCAAATTAAACAATAACCCAATTAATCAATAAAACAACTTTTAGAATCGACATGCAATCAATCAACTCAACATGCAATACTCTAAATCACAAATCCAACTTATTTAAACCCCTGATCTAATCATTTAACCCATCTTCTTTCCAAACCATTTAACTTGATTACCCTTAGGAATTTACATGCATGACATGAAACCAACTCAAAAACAAAGGTTTATATATATATATATCATCAAAACCAATAGAACATTAAAACCCTTTTACAAAACTCATTTATTCGAACCAAAAACCAAATATTTGAACCAAAACCCTTTGTAAAATTTGAATAAAAATCAAAATTCCTTTTTAATAGAAAAAAGTCGAACCTACCTCCAAAACAAATCCAAGAAAATCACACAACTTATGTACTATACTCTCTCTTAAGGTCATACACTAAGAAATTGTGTTTTCCTAGATATAACCAAGAGATGTTGATGAAAAACTTTCTTAAACACTTGCATGCAAAGAATATATGAATATGGGATTAAAAATGGTAAAGATCAATGGCAAGATATTTAAATTCTAAGTAGATTTTGGTGTTGCATGTAGGAGAGAGAGAGAAAGAGAGCTCGGTAAGAGAGAGAAAAAGAGAGGGAGAGAGAGCCGAGAGAGAAGAAAAAAGAGGGGAGAGATGGAAAATGATGTGAATGAAGTGGTGGTAGAAAATACAAGCCTTTTATTTGACTCTCCCATGTGCTTATATTAGTGGAATTGTAAAATTACCAACCTACCCTTCTCTCACTACTAGCACAAAATGCATGCAAGGATGATATGGTAATTTGGTTAAGTTGAAATGAGATAGTGGGGTGGTTAATGACTTACCTACCCTTCTCTTATATTGTGAGTGGAAATACATGCAAGGGCAATTAGGTAATCTAATAATTATTAATCTATTAATTACAAATAATACATTTTATAAATAAAATCATAAATCTATAAATTAAAAGAGTGACATAATAAAATAGCTTATAATTTTAGGAATTTAATAAAATTGAATTCGAAATTTATAAATAAAAATAATTTTAAAAACTATTTTTCTTAAAGAATAAAAATGCATTTATAACCTATATAAATATCAATTAATGCACTTCTTTTTTTTTTAAATTCCAAATTATATCATACAAGCATATAATCATATAATCATGCACCTTAACATAGATTCACATTTCACGTATCGTAATGAAATATATTTAATCATAAAATTTTCCTTTTTACTCATATTCATTCTTCAAGTAACGGGTCGTGTCTTGACTAACGGCCCGACGCTGAGCGTTTTCAACTATGCTTGACAATCATTCTCTTTATACTAGCTGACACATCAAACTAAAATATAATATTTATTTAATTATTTCCATTCTCACATAATAACATATAATTCACATAATTACACTTTACTCGCATAATTAATTCACGAAAATTTCAGTCGTTACATTCTAACCCTCTTAAAATGATTATGTCATCAGAATCTAATCTAAACAAATAGAATGGGGATATTTCTCCCGCAATTCATTTTCTAATTTCAAAGATGACTCTTCTTTCCTGGGATTTCTCCACAAAATTCTAACTAGAGGCACCACTTAATTTCTAAGCGCTTTTTCTTTACGATCTAGAATTTATACGGGATGCTCCATATATGATAGAACTCGTTGAATTTCCACGGGTCCTAGCTCAATAACATGACTAATATCAGCATTATACTTCTTCAGAAGAGAAACATGAAACGCGTTATAAAGATGTTACATCTGCAGAGGTACCGCTAACTTATATGCTAATTTTTCCAATTTTCCTTAGCACTTCTAATGGTCCTGTATATTAGGACTCAACTTTCCGTTCTTCCCGAATCTGGATAGACCTTTCCATGGAGGGATCTTTAACAATACTTTGATTGCGGGTGCGAATATCACGTCCCTTCTTGTTTTGATCTGTATCTTTCTTCTGTCGATCTTGAGCAGCAATCAGCCTTTTGCGAATCACCTCCATTTTCTATTTTGTCTGTTGCATCAACTATGGGCTAATAATTTGCGTTCGCCAACTTTGTCCCAGTAGGTAGGGGATCTTTGATTGTTTGAATAGTCCTTTCGATTTGTTCGATGTTTTGCGGATGATATGCCGTACTCATTTTTCAATTTAGCTTCCAAATGATTATGAAATTGTCGCTATGATCTCGAGTTAAATTTTGGATCTCTACCGGATATGATAAACACTAGAACTTCGTGATGCATTATAATTTCATCCATATACATCTCAACTAAAATTTTCTAATGAGAATCTTTTACTGATATGCAAGAAATGCGTTGACTTTGTCAATTGATCAATTATTACCAATATTGCGTAATGATTAGACTTAGTCTTTGGTAATCTTACCACGAAATTAATCGCGATAAGCTCCCATTTCCGTTCAGGTATGTCTAGTGGTTGAAGCAATCCACTCGGTCGCTGATGTTCCGCTTTTACTTTCTGGCACGTATAGCATTTATTTGGCCACCAATAACTTTATCTTAAGTCCTTTTACATTTTTATACTTTCATGGTGAATCGTAATCTTGAGTTATGCGCTTCATGAAGAATCTCGTGTTTCAGTTCCATAACACTAAAAATTCCAGATACGCGAGCAACTTGGTATATTCCTTTATTATCCTTTTGAGCCTTAATTTCTTTTCCAGACAACTTATTATTCTCGTGGTTCATCATTTATTCTTGATGACGTCGAATCTTTTCTAAAATTTTCGGCTAAAAAGTCATTGCATACATTACCTCACTTCCAATTTCTGGAATTCAAACTTCTATTTCCAACTTCCCAAAATTCTTGATTAATTCCTCAAATGAAGTTTAATACATTCAACCCTCATTTACGGCTTTGCGCATCTGCTACAATATTCGCCTTTTCGGGAGGATAACTGATAATACCATCATAATCTTTGATCAATTCCAACCATCTCCTTCGCCATATAGTCAATTCTTTCTACGTAATAATGTACTTTAAGCTTTTGTGGTCCGTATAAATCTCACACTTTACACCATATGAATAATGCCCTTAAGATTATAATCACTGCTAATTCTAGATCATGCGTAAGATATTTCTGCTCGTGTGGCATTAGTTTCCTTATCAGAGATACTATCACTTTCCCGTGTTGCATCAACACACAACCTAACCCTTTATACGAAGGATCGCTGTAGATCAAAAACTTACCTTTTCGTCGGGTGAAACCTACACTGATGCAGTTACCACACTTTTATTTAACTTTTGAAAGATTCCTTCGCACTTATCCGTCCAAATAAACTTTTCATTCTTCCTTATCAACTTAGTCAATGGGACAACAATCTTAGAAAAATCTTGTACAAATCTCCTGTAATACCCTGCTAATCCAAGAGAGCTTATGACTTCTATAGGAGTCTTAGGCCTATCCCAATTCGTCACAGCTTCTATTTTGGCTATGTCTACTTTTAATACCTTCACTGTTAACTATATGTCCAAGAAATTGAACTTCCTTTAACCAAAACTCACACTTCGAAACTTTGCATATAACTTCTATTTCCTCAAAATCTCCAAAGAAATCCTCAAATGTTCCATATGTATTTTTCCTTCGTCTTGGAGTATATCAATATATCGTCAATAAATAATACAATCACGAACTTATCTAAATATTCCTTGAATACTCTATTCCTGAGATCTACAAATACAGCTGGCGCATTTGTCAATCCAAACACCATCACAAGAGCTCAGAGTGTCCATATCTTGTTCGATAATTATTCTTATTCCTCAACTCAATCAATTCGTGATAATTGATACACATCCTCAGACTTTCATCTTTCTTATTTACAAATAGCACTCGTGCACCCCTCAAGGATACACTCAGGAAAATAACTCCTTTATCCAGCAATTCCTGCAACTACGTCGCTAACTCTTTTATCTCGACATGTGCCATTCGATATGGAGCTTTCGATATTGATTCCATTCCAGGAGCCAAATAAATCATAAACTCGACCTCTCGATCTGGAGGTAGTCCAT
Organism: Apium graveolens; assembly: GCF_009905375.1. Lineage (NCBI taxonomy): Eukaryota > Viridiplantae > Streptophyta > Magnoliopsida > Apiales > Apiaceae > Apium > Apium graveolens. The sequence goes on from NC_133651.1 coordinate 43,875,152, forward strand.
GTAATTCATCTGGAAGCTCATCGGGAAAATTTTAAACTACTGGAATATCTTCAATCTTTAAGGACTCCTTTTATACATCCTTGAGATGTGCTAAATACGCTTCACACCCATATCTTAACAGTCTTTTCGTTTGGATAGCCATTAGAAACTTCTTCTCTTGCTTCTTTCCTTTGAATATCACTCCAATACCATCTTTGGTCTCTAGTTTCACTTTCTTACTTCTATATTCGATTTGCACATTGTGGTTTGAAAACTAATCCATCCATAATAGAACATCGAATTCTCTTAACTTGAAAAAAATTAAGTCAGCAGAAAAGTGCCGACCTTCTATAATCCTATCACAAATGGGACAAATTCTCTTGGCAATAACTCTTTCTTGATTCGCTACTTCTCTAATCAAATTAGGTTCGAAAGGGTATACAACACACTTTAATCTTGCAATAACACTTTCAGCAATAAAGGATCTAGTTTTTCTAGAATCTATTAACACTTTAACTTCAACTGAGTTTATATCAAGCATACCTGCCACCACATCCACATTCTGCACAACATCTTTCCTTGTCATGTTGAACGTTCTTGCCCTTGGCTGAGCTGCTGGTCCTATAGAGGGTGATGGTCCAGTAATCCTAAGCACATTTTCCTTCTGAACAGGCTCCTTGCAGTTCCTTGCCATATGGCCCACCTTTCCATATTTAAAATAAGTCAATTCCGGCTTCCCTTTTTCACTTGGGCATTTCGTCAAATAGTGACCTTCTTGATTGTACTTAAAATAAATCATGTCTTCTTGTCTCAGATTCAGAAACCTCATCTCTAAATGGTCGTGCATATAATTTGGAAAATACTTCTGTAAAACATCTCCGTAAACTTCTGCCAGATTATAACTTTTCCTTCAAGCAGCGTCTTTGAATATTTCTACCTATAACTTGCCTCAACCTAAAGGTAATAACTTGTGTACTGCGCCTTTTCTCATCCTTAACTTCCGCTAACTCGATCACTTTTCCATTTCTCTCAACCATGACTGAGCTTTAATCAGTTCTGGAAATCCTACAAACTATTGGAGATGCACGGACTGAAAATTATTAAAGTTTCTGACTTTAGGGGCTACATGTTGTTACAACAATTGAACAAGTCGGTTCATCATAGGAGTATCTTGGTTTAGTTCTCGGTCTTGGGTTAGAGTTTTAGATTGGTGGTTTGGTGATGTGACCATTCTTTATAATCCTGATTGAGAAATTATTTAGTAATACGATAGTATAGCATATATAACAATAAAGATTCTTTTTGAAACCATTGGTGGGTTTTAAGCTTTACCCACTTGCACATGCAATCTATTACTACATAATTTACTCCTCAGTTATGGTCCTCACATGGTACAAGATATGATTTACAAGGTATTTAGAAACATGGTATGTAAAAGAGTTGATAAATATTTCCAAGGTTTACAAGGCGAAAGATTTATATAAGGCTTCAATAGTGCATAATAAATAAGTTTAGGTACAATAAGTTGGAGCATAAGGTACAATGATACAGCAGGATAAAATAGAGGAAAAAATGGAAAACATCCCCCTTCCTACCCTCGACTTCTACCTAGCCTCTACTAACTACAACCATAGAAAACCAAACATAATACAACAACATCGACAACTATTGCTCCACCAAAGGTCCTACATGGTCATCACCATCTAAGTATCCAAGATCTTTTTCAATATGGACTACATCCAATAAATGATCTTATAAACCCTCCAGGCCTCAACATTTGCATCACTAGACTCACGAGCTAATATATCCACCAAAGCTCTCAACTCTTAATATTAATACTCATTTTGATGTCATATCAAATTAGATATCAATACGAACTTTGATGCTCAAAACATCCCATACTAAAGTCGACATCAATCATCTATATTAATACCACTTCTGATATTTAACAACAACCTAAGTATCAACATCAATCAAAAACTGAATTAAAACCGCTATCATCTAAACTAGGGTCTTGAGAGAAGACATAAAATAGTAGCCACGAAACAACATTAGGGTTAAATAAACCTCCAACTGACTCAAATCACTAACCCCATTCACGCTCTTATCCTATTCACTTAGACTATACCTAGTAGTCTTACTCAACTCTATATGAGTCGAACACTCTCGTAATCATGGGACTAGATCCTGTAGCTCTGATACCAAACTTGTGACGGCCTCAATCTCGGGGTTAGGAAATGAGGATCCACACACCAATATACTAACAATAAATAAGCATAAACCCCGATTAACTATTAACAGGATCTATACAGGATTAAGTTTGAGACAAGATTATAACTACCAACCAGATAATATATATAACAACCCAAAATAATCTTTAATTTACACAATCGATTCCGACTTGGAACCGATATATAACCAATTGCATCTTTACCACTTCCAACTAATGCGCGTGCTCACACTCACTGCTACTTGCTCTGACATCCGAAAACTAATGATACGATAGGGACTGCCAGGAACGCTCATGCGAGCTGAACGCGTAAGTCTGGCCATCTTCTTTCTTAACTGCCATGGTTAAAACAACGCAAATATATATATATGAGCACAAAAGCTCAACAAGTAACTACATAACAGTTCTATAAGGCAATAATAGTAAAAATAGAAAACTCTGAGGCATTCTACTTTTAAATCTCTAGGTGGAAGATTTCTATCTTTGGCTATGCAAGGTTATGAAAAAAGATTTGGGCTTTCAAGAATCAAGGATAAGATAGGGTGAAATCCGACATTCATCGCAACTCAATAGAAGGAGTTAAGTAAACATTTATTTTATTTTTAATATTTTATAACATGGATGCCGAAAAAGATTTGGTATCACTTTAATGGAATTGTAACAAGAGAATTCAAGTTCACTAATGAGGTTCGCTTTAGGGAATTTGGTAGAGAGTTTAGTATTCACGGTCTAATGGATAAGAAATGTTTTGAAGGTAAGAAATAACATGGTGATTATTACAATTAAGCATTCACGAGAAAGCATATAGACTTGCATCAATTATAAGCATAAGGAGGTAGTAACTTGTCTTCCAATAGTTCTAAGATAATTCGATCTTGACGGCACAAATCTTCCCATTCACTTCAGAACCTACACATTATATTAACCTCATTACTATTCACCCTTAAACACCTTATAAACCTATAAAATCCTAGACTAACTTTTAATTTATATCATAACTACAATTACACAGGAACTTATAATTACAAGAATACACATAACTTAATTATATACAATTCAAGTAATCCACACAGTCACATAATCACGTAATGGCATGGCATATACTACCAGTTATTTATATTATAATATCACCTAAATACCTAAACACTGGATTCTAGTTTCTAGTTTCTAGTTTTTCAATGAATGAAAGTCACTGGACTAAAGTACAACTCAAGTCCTAACTCCATTAAACTCGGGCCTAGCAAGGCCTTACCAAAACTCACCTAAAACAACCTATACTTATGGTGAAAAATTCTGCTACATAGTGCCTAGTGTACCTCCTTCCACCTTAACTCCTATTCCATCATCAAAACCAAAAATCAAGCCAACAAATCTAACCTACATTGTATAAAACCCTATTGAATATCATTTTATGGAAAAATACAAGCATAAACCTAGCCATATGAGTCATTACCGAAGCAAAATAGAGAGCATAGCAGAGCAGATTTTACTTATGAAATTTTAAGCAAATTTTCGAACCAAAAATACATGGTATCAACTTAATGGCTACAAAATTTGATCATGAATTATAAAGAAACATATTATAATAGCATTTTAGAGCATAAACCGTGGCATGCATTGCACAAAAATTCAAATTTAAGTCACATAGCTTATTTATCTGAAATACTACTTATTCTACAACATGCAAGCATAAACTTCAACTTTTAACGTAAAAATCATGGCATGCAAGGATAGAAACTTTGTAAAATATATCTTATAAGATCATAAGTTATTTAAAAGTCACATGCAAAGTCTCTTTATTCTTAAAAACAAACAAAACTATTACACAAACAACAAAATCCATTGGGCTCCTTGGGAGTCATTGCCGAATGCTTGAGGCCAAGATCATGGCTTCAAAATAGAAGTAAAACACTTCATCAAGACCATCTCTTACTTAAGTTTTATGTTCCATATTGAGTTCAACTCTAGATTCACAGGAATTAAAGTTAAACCCTTGGCTTTATCCAAATGCAACTAAGAAACTAACCCCAAATGATGATATAGAACCAAATATAGTTGACCCTTGGTTAGAGGAGTTGAAAGGTGTAAGAAAATGCAGAAAATAAGGAAGAAAAATGAGAGGGGTGGGGGAGGTTTTGGTGTGGCCGAGAGGGGGTAGGGAGATGAGAGAGTGGAATGATGTATTGGTGAAGAAAATGAGGTGAAATGAGTGTTTAGTCTAGCTTTTGTCTCATTCAAATGGTAGTGGATTTTGCTTTTTACCATTTTATCCTTCACCCCCTAATAGCAAGATTTTGCATGCAAGGTTTTATAGGTCATTTAGTTCGTCAAATGGAGTTAGTGGAGGGTGAAAGGCCGGTCTTACCATTAATCTCTATTTGGGTGGAATTTGCATGCAATGGCACACTTGTAATTCAATAACTATTAAAAGTATAATTAAAAAGAATGTGTTTTAGTAATTAAAATATAAATCCATAAATCACAAAATTAATACGATAAATACTATGATATTTTAGAAGTTTAATAAAATTGTTTTGAAAAATTTTGGACAAAAAGAATTTTTATTAAAAATAGTTTTTTCTAATATTATCATACTAATAAACCATGAAAAATATCATTAACACATTAAAAATCACATAAGCAAATGCAAATAAATTGGTTTTATTTATTTAAAATTCCGAAAATCAATATTTTTAATTCTGAAAATTATTTTAATTCAAAAATAAATCTAAATTATTTAATTAGTTAATTTTAGTTAATAACTAATTATTTAATTGGTCAATGAAATTAAATATAAATTGATTAATTGATTTAATTAGTTATTAATTAATTTTAATTGATTATTTAATTAGATTTAATTATTTCTTTTGATTTAAAAATTCCGAAAAATAGTACGAGCTTTAAATAACCTTTGGCAAAGCTTACAAGGAAAAGTGAGAATTTTATATGAAATTGAGAAGTATGAAGAAAGTTTTTAGGAATTGAAGAAGAGATTGATCATGGCACATATTTTAACAGTTCGAGATGATCAAAGAGAGTTGTAATCTAGTGATGCTTCTCATATGAGATTAGGTTTTATATTTATGCAACACAAAAAAGTTATTGCATATGCATCTAGACAACTGAAACCTCATAAACATAAGTATCCTACTCATGACATGGAATTAGAAGCAAAAGTATTCACCCTGAAGGTTTTGAAAAATTATCTATATGGAGAATGATGTGAGATTTATACGGATCATAAGAGTTTCAAGTACATATTCACGCAAAAGGAACTTAATATGAGACAACGAAGATGGTTGAAATTGATCAAGGACTACGATTGCACGATTAACTATCACCCATGATAAGCGAATATAATGGAAAATGCATTAACTAGAAAGGAAAGACTGGATGTGTTAACAATACCAGGGAAGTTATATAAGGACTTTCAGATTCTAGAATTGGAAGTTAGAATTTGCAAGCCTAATGAAGCAAATATGTAGAGTATGACTTTTCATCAAGAATTGATTGAGAAAATAAAGAAATGTCAAGAGGAAGTAATGAATCAAGATATTAATCATTTGATAGGAGAAGAGTTATGCACTCAAAAGGATGGTCAAGGTATTCTCAGAGTTTCTTCTAGAATTTGGATTCCACCAGTGGTAGAGTTAAAGAATGAAATTTTACAGGAAGCTTACAGCACAAGGTATTCAATCTATCCAGGAAATACCAAAATGTACAGTGATTTAAAGAAGAAATATTGGCTAGACATGTAAAGAGAAATTGAGGAATGGGTTAACAAATATTATACGTGTCAAAGAGTTAAGGCGAAGCTCTAAAGACCAAGTGGATTATTAAAACCGTTTGAGATTTTAGAGTTGAAGTGGGGGCATATTGCTCTGGATTTTATAGTCGGATTACCAAGGACGAAAACGAACCACGATGCCCTTTGGGTTATAGTGGAAAGACTTATTAAGTCATCTCATCTTCTACCTATTAATGAATGAATTTTATTCGATAAGTTGGTTCCCATATAATTGAAGGAGATAGTAGTTCGTCATGGAGTTCTCGTGTCTATTGTATTCGACCAAGATTTAAGATTTAATTCAAGGTTTTAGAAAAGTTTTCAAGAATGTTTGAGGAGCTAAGTTGGATATAAGTAAAGCTTATCATCCATAGACTGACGACCAAAGTGAAAGAATGAACCAGACAGTTGAAGATATGTTACGTGTTTGTGCTAATGATTTTAGAAGAAATTGAGATGAAGTTGGAAAATGTGAGATACTTGGACTAAAGTTGGTACAACAAATGAAGGAAGTTGCCGATATTATTTAGAAAAGGTTAAGTGCAGCACAGGATCGTCAAAGGAAATATGTAGATCAATTCAGAAGGAATATGGAATTCAAATAAGGAGATCTAGTATTACTGAAACTGTCATCGTGTAACGGATTGTCGAGATTCGTAAAGAAAAGAAAGCTGAGTCCATGATACATTGGACCTTTTGAAATTTTGAAATGTGTCGGAAAGGTAGCATAAAAATTGGCGTTACCCCCGCATATGGAGCACATTCATAATGTATTTCACGTATTGATACTTAAGAAGTACAATCCAGACTTTAGGCATGTAATCGAATATGAGTCAATAGAACTTCAAGCAGATTTATCATATTTAGAGAATCCAATAGAGATTCTAGAAGAAAGAGACAAAGTGTTGAGAAATAAAGTTGTAAATTTAGTAAGAATATTGTGGAGAAACACAAAGGTTGAAGAGTCAACCTGAGAGCTAGAAAGTGATATGCGAGAAAAGTACCCTTAGTTATTTACTTAGGAGATTGTGAGGACAAAATCCTTTTAAGGGGGGAAGGATGTAATATCCGGGATATATCGTGTAATTATTTTTATCAATAAATAATTATTATATGATTATTATGTGATTTTTTAATGAATTATCTGATGATTGGTATTGGTATTTAGATATTTATATGTGATAATTTTGGTATTTTTGTGGTAATTTTTAGATTGTTAAATGATTTTAGAAAGGAGTTATAGATTTAATAATTATTTTCTAAGTAATTATAAAACTATTTTATAAAACAGGGAATCATCCAACTTCAACCGTTTTTACAACTCGAAACTCTTCGGAAAACTCCTTACCTAATCTGAGTACTCCAAACATTTTTCATATTTTGACTTTTTCGATCCGGAGTACGATTTGATCCGTATGAGTCCGGATTCTCGAGAGATGGGATATTATTACATTATATTCTCGTAGAGTGTTTTATAAGAAACCCGGTTTTGATAATTATGCAAAACTGATATCAAATCAGATCATTTTTACAATTACTTAGCAGCTAAATAATCTATTTTTAGATCCAATACGATCTAACGGTTATTAATATTCCAAAAGTATAAATAGCCTTTTTCTTATTTTATTTTATTCGTATATTTATAAAAAAATAGTTAAAACCAATAATTTATAGAAAAAACTCGAATACTCGTCGCGTTCTTGAAAATCAAACCTAAGAACGAAGGCGTTATCGAAATCAAAACTAGGCGTATAAATAGCTGAATCGAAACTCTTGAAAAGTACTTTCAGAATCCACCATCAATTTCAGTGCAGAAATCAAGGTTATTTTCCTATTTATTTAATTTAATTCGAATTAATTAATGATTAAAATATGAAATTTTTATTTTGATGTTGTTCGTATGATTTGATGATCGTATCTCATAGATAATTTTGTCCCGATCATTTTGATATATTATATGTCGAATTTAGAGTTCAATAACATATAGAAAAAATGGTTTGATCTTCAAATTAAAAAAATTAGGGTTTATGTGTTTGAATGTTCTTAATCAATTTTTGGTTATTTTTAAACCGTTGATTCTGGATTGAAATTGAGATTACTAGTTTGTAGATCGTCTCAAGACAATTCGATTCATGTAATTGGTTTTGATATTGGACTGTTAAATCAAGCTCGCCGGAAGAGAGAAGCTCACCGGAAACGTTAAGTTTCCGGCTGATTGGCGAACTTTTTCAAGATTTAAAGCCATGGTGAAGTTTCTAGCATCGAGGATTACTAATCTGCAATTTTGTGCTAATTTTCTGGGCAAGGACACGACGGCCGGCGAAGTCGCCGCCGGTGTAGTCGCCGAAAAAGATGATGGGGATGGCTAAATTGCCATTTAATCCCCGACGTTTATCCTGATTTATAAAAAATATATTTATGTTTGAAAAATTCACAAAAATAATATTTATGTTTTATATATTTTCAAAAATATTAATTTCTTTTTATAATTATTCTCAGAAATTGTTTTTAATTATTTAAAATTCCGAAAATCAATATTTTTAATTCTGAAAATTATTTTATTAAAAAATAAATCTAAATTATTTAATTAATTAATTTTAGTTAATAACTAATTATTTAATTGGTCAATTATTTTAAATATTAATTGATTAATTGATTTAATTAGTTATTAATTAATTTTAATTTATTATTTAATTAGATTTAATTATTTCTTTTGAATTAAAAATTCCAAAAAATAGTTTCAAGTTTTAAATATCATTTTAAATTATTTTCAAAACTCGATAATTATTAGTTGTACGTTGAACTAGTTTGGATTTGGTACGATGTAATAAATGATAAGGTTGTGGCTTGTTTCATACTTTAACCTATTGTCATCCATGGTTATGGTATATAAGGGTCATTTCATATATTACTTTCATAAAGAGGTTTGTATATGGTGTGAGTGTGTGTGTTGAGAACCCCAAACTTCTGACACGGGTTTGGAGGGCGTCACATATATCATCTTGATGCTTGGATTCATGCGCCAATGCTAATACAGATGGGCAGATGAATGCAAATAAATTATCTTCTAAATCCATGCACAACTTGTGAGTGTACCATGGATGAAATAAGGCGTTGCATAGTTAGTTTTTATGTAAAATAAAAATATATAATTAGATATTATTAAATAAATGAATAAGAAATTAAAGACTTACATCATAAAAATTTGCAGAATGGGTATATTAAGCCAACTCAACTTCAAAAACTCGTAGACATCTTCATTAGTGACATACATGGGAACTTTAGCACTTTTATGAAATTTAAACACCTCCTCATTTTAATCAGTAGCGTTAGTAGTAGATTCTCGAAGCATATTTTCAACCAAAAGTTCGACATTTTTCACTCAATTTGCCACCTCTGGGAAAATCTTGATTCTTGATAATAGGCGACGTTGACTCTTCACTAGCAATCTTTTTTAGTTTCTGAGAAGCTACCTTATAACATTTTTCTTCGCAGGTTCCTACTTAAAAATAAATTAAGTCAAAACTGCATTTTTCTTTATTTTCCTCTGTAGTTCTATGAAGTGAAACAAAATGAATAGCCTTAATTTTTTTATTGAAAGATCTTACCTGACTCAAGATCAAAATATCTTTTGGCCATTGAACAAAAGCTACCAGTTGCGTCGCCTACAGTTTTGAGGCAGCAACAACCTTGACTAACAAGCAATAAAATATATATTACTAATCTAAAAAAGTACCAAATGAAAACTAGTTAACACACAATTACCAATTAGACATTCTAGTATAAGAAAATTATAAAGCAGCTAAGATCAAAATGTTTACAGGACATAAGTTACCAAATAAATAAAAAGGAAGTTTGTTGAGGTTAAAACTGCTTACAATTTTGTTAAACACTTCTCTAGTGTGCTCTTACCCATTCATAACTACGCACAGTCGATAAAATTGATGGATCAATGGATGATTCCGACATGTCTAAAGAATCGATGGGATCATTTTGGTGCCACTTGCCCCGGTTTCCTATATATCCACCTTTTCTAACAAAATGTGGATCTTTGTCATCTTTCTTACTTTCCTTCACTTTTTCACTAATTTCCTACACATTAACATATGTAAAACAAAATAAGGTTTGGGTTAAAATGTTATGGTGAATAATATACAACTCAAGAAACTATCAATATTCTTGAAAAAAAAAGTACTAATGTTTACCTTAAACTCGGGAGATTCGTGTATCTTTTTAAAGGTTTTCCAGTCATCTCCATTAATATAAGGATATGTTTCACACGCGTTCTTGCCTGTATGCAAAAAATATCAAACCAGATTTGTGTTGAAAATCTTGTAACTCTTTTCTATAGCTTCCAACACTTGTTTTTTTAACCGGTCATCCTTCAATTTCCAGTGCATTAATTATAACCGATTTTAATTTGCAAATAAAGACACTGAAGAATAAACATCAAATCTAATAGATTTTTATAAATATATTTGTATACCTTAATATCTTCCCAAATCACATTCTTTAATCTGTGGCTAAGTATATCCAAACTCTTGATATTTATATTAACATGTAATCTACCAGCTCTTCCAATATTTGACGCAAACCGGGGTGCCATCTCCCTTATAGGGTTACCATATTCATCAAACTCAAGGTTGGACTCGAATTTTTAATTTTTAACTTTTTCTTTTAATTTCGAGCACAAGGTTGGACCTCTAATCTTTCTCTTATTGCCTCGACTTGAACTTGACTTATTATTATCCACATTCATTGCAAATACTTGGATCATGATAGCAAATATGGTATGAGGTAATATCGAAAGTAAAAAATGATGAACTATAAAAAATATAGTAAGTTAATATGGGATCCTTACAACAACTTTCACAGGAATTTGCAAGTATTGTATAATGTATTGACATGACATATAGAATTCTCCCTATTCCAGATACAATAAGCTATAAAACTATTCTTCTCGCTCTCCCTATTTCATATTTAAGTTTTTAACATAAATTATATTCAAGTAAACTGGGAATTAAAGGTACAACGGGAACATGTAGCAAAGAGTTAGAAAATTAGGATGTACAATACATGTCTTTTAAGATGAAACTTTTCCCTATGGATAAATGGAAGTTTACTATAGTATTCACTTGAAATTTACCAAAATTGGAAGTGGTGAAAAAATTAAAAATCATATTATAAAGTTTAAAAATTTATGTTTAAACGGGTTAATTACTCCATAAAAAGTTGCATAACAATATAAAAACATGATAATCATAAGTAAGTAAAAATGTGAGGAATTGGTTTATTATTGATATCACTGGTAGTATCATTATTATTAGAATTGTAGTTGCAATATATTTTTGTAACTACTGGATACACAAACTCCAGTATTAGACTAGCCTTTGGTTTTGATAATATCTCCAATGACTACAGGGTTGTTAGGTTTGTATTTCCAGTCCCTGGTACTAATGTGGTTCGAGTTGTACATATATATTTTTCAAATTTCAATTTGTAGCATGAAGCTACAAATATGTCAATAAGTGAGCTCATTTTAACATTCAGATCTACTGTCAAGTTTCACTTTCATTTTAACATTCAGGTCTAGTTTGGGTATTTGGTACCTACATTTTAAACACTTCAACAAAAACAATATTGTGTTTATCATGGGGTATCACACAAAGTCTTACAGTCAATGTGAAAGCTGTTATAGCAGCATTTTTCGAACTCCCCCTGGTAGAGAAGACTGTGTATGCCATGGAATCTAATGATTTTCAAGGATATGGTCAAGGTTATGTTATCCCAGATGAGCAAAACATGATTGGAATGACCTAATGTTCTTGACCACAGCACATCCTAGATACAAGAATGTGAAGTAGTGGCTGACCACTCTAACAGGCTTCAGGTATGCAAATCAAGACATCAAACAGCAACATCAGTAAGATTTAAAATTCTACAAAATGATTAGACCTTCTTTTGTTTTTTGATAGGGAAGCAGTTGAATTTGTACTAATATTGCCAAGGTCTAGTTTGCTTATTTGGTACCTACATTTTCATAAATTTATCTATACATTTATATTCTCATTGAGAACTGTCTAAAGTTGGGTGTGCACTCATCAATATAATTGAAGATATATATGCTATGTTATCACTTTCATGCAATAACACACAAGTTCATCCTAGTCTGTTAAGGTATGTAATATGCTAAGAAATTTAAAAATTCAAATAATGTGTGCATACAAATTAAATGTTAGCCTTAGTATTGACTAAGGGAAACCTAAGAAAAGCCATGCAAATGTACCCTATAAATGAATTCACCGTTGTTTAACTATACTACCTTTTCACGACTATATTATGTAAAAGAATTACAGAATAAATGTAGATTTATAAATAAAAAGCTTAACAAATCTCATAAACTAACCTTTGTGAAATGTTTTGATTTTGACTTATATAAAGCTATTCCAAATTAATATTCCAATATGGATAGAATTTGTAAGTGCCCTGCAAGTTCAAATAAAAATTCAAATTAATAACAAAGATTAGTATAAAGTTGAATTAAATTTCTCTTATTAAATTCAAAAAAATTATTTTTATAAATTTGATATTTTCAGGTACCTATAAAATTTACTTTTAGAAATTAATATTTTTATAATTATTAATTTCTAAAAGTAATGTTTCTATCTCTCACTTGACATATAGAAATTGCAGTGTTTGAACAACAAAATCAGGAGTACTGATTAGTAGTGTAGGATCAACTAAGCAGCTTCATGTCTTTATAAAAATTTGATATTTTCATGTACCTATAAAATTTACTTTTAGAAATTAATATTTTTATAATTATTAATTTCTAAAAGTAATATTTCTATCTCTCACTTGACATATAGAAATTGCAGTGTTTGAACAGCAAAATCAGGAGTACTGATTAGTAGTATAGGATCAACTAAGCAGCTTCATGTCTTTCTAAAAGACATGAAGCTGCCTCTAATGTTCTCTTTAATTTAGGTTGATACTGTAATCCCACACTGTCATTCCATGCTATAAACACCCAACATCCTGCATACTGCATAATATAAAAGGAAAGATTAAGTACACTTAATTCACATACTGCATATGTAAAAGGAAAGATTTTCTTCTTCATGTTTTGGTTAAAGGTAAAACCAAAGTGTTGATATCTCTGCTTGAATTTTATGGATATATCTGTAGTGGTCTAAATCATATCAATGACATAATTTTTATAACCTGTCTTGCATAAGATAAGAATAGTAATCACTTTTGTTCATACCACAATGCTTTCTTTCCCCGACAGGTGGAAATATATTACTGCCCCGACAGGTGGGCTACCTGGAGCTTAGAATTCACAAAACTGGTCACGACTATATTATGTAAAAGAATTGGTAAACTAACCTTTGTGACCTGGTCTGATTTTGACTCATATAAAGCTATTGCAAAATAAGATTCTAATATGCATAGAATCTGTAAGAGCCCTGCAAGTTTAAATAAAAATACAAAATAATAACAAATATTTGCAGAAAGCTAAATTAAATTTCTCTTATAAAATCCACATTAATAGGAAATCCACATTAAAAATGTTGACAGGACGAGTGAGACTATTTATATATTAACTTTTAAATAAATTAAAAAAGAAACCCATGAGTTATCCTTATAGACATTCTGAAAAAATGGCCAGAATTAAAGTAGGTAGCAAAGCCTCATAGTAAAGGAGGAAGAGGAATATGCATCCCTAATTAGCATTTCTCATAGACATTTTTTCTAAACAAGACCCAGTTATTCCAAAATATCCATATGCTTTAGCAAACTGATATGCAATTAGGTGTATGTATCTAAGTAGAAGTGGACCTTCTAGAGATGGCTGGTTTGACACCCTATTCGAGACCAGGAGGCCAACTATATATATCCTTATCGGGTTAGACTATCATAGGCGAGGCTGGCCTAGAAAATTGACTACACAAAAGATTTTAAATATAGTAATCTGATTTATATTACCAGTGTTTAGACTCAATTGTTTTCATCTGTTTGCAAGTTTCAGACGTTAATTAATTGCAATGCATACTTATAAAGGCATTCCACAACCTCCTCCAGTTTTGTAGTGGTGTTGGTTTGTATGCTTAGTGGCCCCATTTTCTTGTGCAGGAGTTTCAAATAATTGGAATTTATTCTTAATTTATCATTTAAGTTTTTATTTGATGTATATTTGTTTTTAAAAAATATGTAGTTGGTTGCATAGGTGACCACTTCATGCAGATATGGAGTGTTATTAGGAATTTAGTGGATTATTTGTAAATAATCAACATCCACAACCTCGTTTCCATTTAAATTTAGAGAACCCATTGAGAAATGAGAATTTTCATCAAATTGGTCATACTCATCCTCGTCTTCAAACCATCAAATAAAAGAACGATTGTGTTCATTTGTAACCCACTTCCCACTCTTTAAATGATGCATCTGCCCAATCAAGGCTATGTATTTCTTTAAGTAAGGAACAACTTCAGTCATCTGTTGTAGGACAAATAGATGTGCTCTATCACACAATTCAGCAGGGGGAGTGATCAATTTATTTCCAAACGTACCTTGACCTTCGAGTCTTCCCTCATGACTAGATTTATGAATCTGGCCTGGATCAACAGAAGCTAAGTACTCAGTGCAAAATTCAACAGTCTCTTCAAACGAATATCCTTCAATAATGCTACCTCCGGACGATACCGATTCCTAACATATGCTTTCAGGATTCACAAGAATCTCTCAAATGGATACATTTACCGCAAATATAACGAACCACATAATTTAATTTCTCTCACCAGATGAATAACTAAATGTACCATAATATCAAAGGACGCGGGCAAATTGACAAAGTGTAAATATAATATTGGCTTGCAATGTATCCAACGTCATGGGATCAATCACCTTACTGCATATAGCATTAAAGAAGAACCATAATTTTGTTATGACCAATCTCACATGCTTCGGTAATATCCCTCGAATGGTAATCGGTAATAAATGTTGCATTAACAAATGACAATCATGTGATTTTAGCCCCATCAATTTCAAATCTTTCATCGATATAAGCCCTTAAATATTTGAAAAATACCCTGATGGAATTTTAATACATGATAAACACTCACAAAAGCTAATTTTCTCCTTTCTAGACAAAGTATAACATGTCGGAGGCAAATATGAACGTTTTCTCGATTACATCCTTATCTTTTCGTATTCCCATATCTTCCATGTCTAATCTTGCTTCGATTACATCCTTATCTTTTCATGTATATTTAACAATGTCCCAATAATTCTTTCACAAACATTTTTCTTTAAATCCCAATAAAATTAAGATAGTGTCTAACTTATAAGTATTCCCAATATGGAAGATCCCAAAAAATAGATCTCTTCTTCCAAAATTGCTTTCGTTGGGCTTTTTATAAAGTTTACCCTGTACTTTGAAAGGTTTCCATATGCAGGAAAATTATTTATGATGCAAAATATCATGGCACGCAAAGTTGAATCAGATTGACTATAAGCATCATAAAGTGTTACACCTTCGTCCCATAAGATTTTTTAAGTCTTCAATAAGCGGCTAAAGATAAACATCTATGTTATTCCCCACTTCCTTAGGACCTCAGATTAATTAGCAATGTCAATATTATGTACTTACGCTTCATGCATAACCACAGAGGCAAATTATAAACATTCAAAAGAACTGGCCATGTGTTGTGGTTAGAGCTCATAGTGCGATATGGATTCATGCCATCTGTACAAAGTCCAAGCCGTAGATTTCTAAATTCCTCGCTAAATTCAGGAAACTTTCCATCGATGATTCTCTATTGTTGAGAGTCACCAGGGTGTCTAAGCATCCCATTAGATTTTCTCCCTTGTACATGCCACCTAAGACGCTTTCACTGTAACATAGTATTATTTTCCTGTCCTTATTTTCCTGTCCTTGATCTATGTCGAGCTATTCAAACCATCCTTTTTTAGATTAAATAACTATCTTCAATCTTGCTCAAAAGATACTTTGATAGTATTAACGTTTTAGGCAGTTACGCTAGTGTTATAGGTATATGTAGTGGACACGACAATGGTATAGTAGTGTCTTGTGAGCATATTGGGGGGTACATCCATCAAATAGACAATAATAAAGTCTGGGAATTGTTTATTGTTGTCTTTCATCCACTATTTTTATATGACTTAAACAACTTAAATAACCAATCAAGCCAAGTATGAGTCAATCTGGATTGAAGTTTGAGCCACACACTAATAAAACTTGAATAGACTTGATAAGTTTATCGAATATAGATATCCAGCTAGAATACTTATTAAATTGTGTTGAGTTAAAGAATAGTGGCGAGTAGGGTTTAATGATCAGTTCAACCATAAGCTAACTATTGAACTTTCAAGAATCATCTCAAATAAAGATTTATTCAAAAACAAGTATTTCTTGTATCTTTTTTTGAACTAATTATTTTATAAAAATTTCAAATATATTTTTTTTGGATATATTTTTTGGAAATATTGTTGGAGACATCACTACTCAAATTATACATTAAAAAGTATAGTGGTAATGTTGTGAATTTTCTATGAAATATTATGTATATCAATTTGCATTACTAAATTTATTCTAGTACATATTTTATTTTCTTTATTTTCTTTAATGTTTATCAAAACTTCTTTATATAAATTTTTGATATTACAATTTTATTTAACAATGAATTTGATTTGTTGTCGTATAGTATTTGTCATTGATGTTGTGTAAAATCCATTGCAAGCCTTAGAGTAAAAATTTGAGTGTTCTCTCGTGAATTAACATTAAATATTGATTTTATATTTAATTTTCATTGAAAGAATGCAACCAATTTACATATTATTGAATGAAATTCTAATTTATATAACTTTATACAATTTTAGTGTTTTATAATATAATGAAATTATTATTAAGTTTGATATTGACAATAGTAAACTTAAAATTTTCTTTATTATATAAATTAAAATTTAACTGATAAAATTGAATTATAGTATTTAATTTATAAATTCCAACAAGCGCAAGTATGTTTTTTTCATTCACAATCTTTTAATATTATATCTATGGTGGATAACTTTTTTTTTAATATCTTATTACATATGTTATAAATTTGACGATATATTCAAAAAATTTCTTATTTGTCATGTATTTTTAAAACGAAAAGAAATTTGTACAATACATATTACACATTCTTTTCTTTTTCAATTTATAATTACGAATATGATATATGTACAATTATCTTATTAATTTGAGAATTGTAAGATATCTTACTTTAAATATAAGATGTATATTTTTATACAAAAATAAACATAAATTTTAAATTTATTAAAATATATTGGAAAAGCTTTTTGTGCATGTGTATACTTTCTTATGGATATATTATTTTGTTGGGGTTCGTTGACTCATTTTTGGTCAACTTTTTTTTAATATCTCATATACCACCATAAGAATAATGTTAGACAAAACTATTTTTTAAAATTTTTAAATTACATTTTTTTCTATTTTTAATAAATATTAATAAAGATTTTATATTAAATAATAAAACTAGGTCTACAAAATAAATAAATTATTAGTTATATTCAAGCAGATGCATATAATAATTAAAACTTATACCGAATTTAAATATAGAATGGGAAGGTTAAAACGGTCAAATTATAATGTCCAAAGCCTATATAGTGTATGTCTTGACTCCTTTATATAAATATAATACATTCTCAGTGTATTACATTGGCCGCCTTACACACTTCTCTCTGTCCTAAATTCTATCTTCTATCTTATAATAAATTTTCAGTGTAGCATACTAGCAGCCGTGCCCCTTAATATTTCTATTCTATATTCTATCATCCATTGATTGTATTCGAGGCCTCCTCAATCATTTAGTTCTTTCAATTGATTTTGTAAAGTACCATAGTACACAAAATTTGGCCTCTTAGTTTATGGATTTTCTACCTATAAATCGAGTCTCTGGGCATGATCAACAAGAAGTAAGTTTGTATTTACATCTATTTTATATTTCACATGTCAGATCTAAATATTTTATGTCAGATCTTATTATGGCACTTATGACTATCATTTCATAACTAATTTATTGTATGTATGTCTTTTTATCATTTTCAATTAGGGACGATAGTAAATTATAAATACTTAATCATAAAATTGAAATTGATTGAATTTTTGTTAAGGTGTGGTAAGAAATATGAATAGGTACTCTAACCATGTTCAATTTGTATACATGTACAAGTTTCCAATATTTTGATATAGATCCATAATTTGACTTATGCACACAACATTATTCATTTGAATTATGAATTATTCTAATTGCTAATATATATGTCTAAGAATACATATATTTTTTTTTTGACTCATTATCTCTATTAATGTTCGGTGCCTGTATATAATAATGGTTACTAAATTTTAAGAATTTTGATTAGCTTGTAATGTAAAAGTATTTATACTCCACAATATACACAGTGAATAATCCAGAAGTTGACTAACCCTGGGAGCATGGCACCAAGGTGCGGAAGGGTGATAAACCCTATGTTGAGTGTAAATATTGTGGACACAATATTTACATTACAAGGCTTAAATACCACCTTGCCAACACATACGGCATAGTTAAGGTCTGTGATTTGGTGCCTAATGCTGTCAAGCAAGGATTTAGAAATAACTTCCTTGCAGATCCCTACGATCCGGAATTCCTATATCTCAAGCAGAAGCAAAATAGGGTTTCCACCTGTAGAAGTTAGACCCTGTATTGTGGTAAGATCAAGCCTTGTGACTCTCAGTGTAGTTTTCTGAAATTAATTATTAATTTTTAGTTGTAAAATATGTATACATGACTGAAGTTGTTGCATTGTTTTTATGATAATATACAGCAGCAGACTATTTCTTCCCAATTTCAACATCCAAGGTGAGAAGGAAGAAGGAAGAGGTTAGAAAAAATAAGGAAGAGCTTCGAGAGCTTGAGGAGAAACTTAAAAAGCTGAAGAGGAATGCCAACTGACATTCTCCAAGAATGTACAAGGCTTAACCACCTTGCCAATGTAACAATTCCTGGTTTCTCTTGCTGAAAGTCGTGTGTAACGATCAAACATTGCCTTGCTGCAGCACTCTTGTTCCAAACAAAATATGCTCCCTGGTGTTTCTTTTAATCACAACTCCATATCTGCCTTTGCTGCAAAGTTGTTATTGCACAAAGAAATGGCTCCCTGCAAGGTTTTTTATTAGCCCATTTGCTTATAGCATCTTTGATGCATTACTAATCCGCTCAGCCATTCCATGAATCAACGACAGATTCAAGCAAAAGACGGATTCTCTATGCAAGCCTTAGAATCGCACAAGAAAAGAAGGCTTCCGCTATCTTTGTAATGTTTGATTTTATGAAAGCATTTCTCCTTGCACCTTGTTTTTTTTACCAGGCTTTATTTTCTGAAGCAAGTTTTAACAAATTGGCGGGCCCTTCTTTGAGGTCCTTTCAACTAAATATTGTTAGAGTTAATGTGATAGTTTAAAAGAAACTAACTAATATTTTATTTCTTAGCTTGAAGGATGTTCACACAAAAATTCTCCAGTCTAATTTACTTAACATATTTATAAATTAATGAGTATAATTACAAAATACAAAATACAAAATACAAATTTATATTATCATACAACTTATTCTTAGGATTGTCAATATTACTTGGTTTTGTTATGTAGAGACATGTCTTGTTGGATAATATGAAACATTTATTTGATTTATTTGCATTGTTTTATTTGATTGTTTTTATTCAGCTGAGTGGTATACTCCACGTTTGAATAAGTCTTGCATATCTGTTTAAATCATGAGTTAGAAGAGAAGTTGTAGGTGCATGCACGATGTTGGTTAGAGTCATTGTAGGAGTGGATTACTGTGTGTGATCCTAGTTTTTAGCCATTCTCTTATCTGTAGTTTTCTATATATTGTATTGTATGGATTATTAATAAACACAGCTTTCACGTGTACTTTGTTTCCTCAGTTTTACATTAAACACCTATATCTATATATATATATATATATCAGATTGTTTTCTTTATTTGGTATCAGAGCCTAGGATTATTGTATGCCCAAGTATATGCCAAAAATGACAACTACGGAGACTAGCAAGCTGAAGGAAGGAGCAATAGGGTTGAATTATCCGATGTTGGCCAGGAGTAACTACACAGCATGGGCACTTAAGATGAAAGTGTTTATGAAGGCTCAGGGGGTGTGGAATGCAATCGAGAACAAAGAAAAGGGAGCTGCAGTTGATGACAGACAAGACAAGATCGCCCTGGCTACCATATACCAGGGGATACCTGAAGATATTCTGTTATCTGTGGCTGATAAAGAAACAGCCAAAGAAGCCTGGGAGGCTATTGAGACTATGTGTCAGGGAGCAGAGTGCGTGAAAAAAGCCAGGATCCAGACACTAAGGAGTGAGTTTGAATCCTTGAGTATGAAGGATAGTGATTAGCTAGATGAGTTCTATTTAAAGCTAAACGGAATGGTAACTAAGATACGTGCTCTGGGAGAGGAGATGAAGGAGAGCTACGTGGTGAAAAAACTGCTTCGTGATGTACCATCAAAATTTCTCCACATTGTCTCTACCATCGAACAGTTCGGTGATATAGACACCATGTCAGTTGAGGAAGCTGTGGGTTCCTTGAAGGCTCACGAGGAACGTGTGAAATGACAAACAGAAGATGGGGGAGGACAACTCTTACTCACAGAAGAGGAGTGGTCCAAACGGGAAGGAGCTGATGGAAAGTTATTAATGACAAGGGACGAGTGGATTAAACGCAACAACAAAGGTGATGTTGACGGTTCCCCCAGCCAGAGATTCCGAGGAAGAAATAGTGGTCGTGTTGGACGTGTCAAAAGCAGGCTACGATGCTATAATTGTAGTGCTTACGGTCATTACGCAGCTGAGTGTAAAAATCCCCGAAAGGAACGAGATCAACAACATGAAATTAATATGAATCAAGTTGAGGACGATGGGCCTGCTTTATTGCTGACTGAACACAGAGAAACGAAAGAAGACCTGATGTTGATAAATGAAAGGAAGGTGGTACCAAAGCTCAAACAAAGTAGTGAACAAGTGGAGTCGAATTTATGGTATCTGGATAATGGACCAAGCAACCATATGACCGGACAAAGATCCAAGTTTAAGGAGCTAAACGAAAATGTGACAGGTCAAGTAAGGTTCGGGGATGGATCGACGGTGGATATTAAAGGAAAGGGTTTTGTTATTCTCTCATGCAAAAATGGTGAGGAGCGTATACTCGATGAGGTATATTTTATTCCCATGCTTCGAAATAACATAATCAGTCTTGGGCAACTTTCTGAAGTTGGGAATAAGGTGGTCCTAAATGGTGAATATTTATGGGTGTATGATACACAAAGAAAATTACTTATGAAAGTGAAGAGGTCTCCTAACAGACTGTATAAAATCATTATTGAGACTGCAAAAGGTACATGTTTGAAAACAAGCTGTGAAGAAGTGTCTTGGTTATGGCATTCACGTTTAGGCCACGTTAATTTTCAAGCTTTGATGCTGATGCACTCGATGCAAATGGTACATGGTATGCCTAAGTTTTCTCAGCCAAAAGGTGTTTGCACGGACTATCTAATGGCAAAATAGGTAAGTAAGCCATTTCCTTCTCAATCAAATTTTCACGCAAAGCAAGGACTAGAGCTAGTATATGGAGACCTCTGTGGTCCGATTTCACCAGCAACTAAGGGAGGTATTAAGTATTTTCTGCTTCTTGTAGATGATTATAGTCGTTGGATGTGGGTTTACATGTTAAAGGGAAAGGACGAGGCATTAGCAATGTTTAAAAGTTTTAAAGCTAGAGTGGAGAATGAAACAGAGAAGCGGGTTAAAACTCTTAGAACTGATCGTGGAGGGGAATTCTGTTCTAAAGATTTCGAGGCTTTTTGTGCAGAAAATGGAATCACAAGGCAATATACGGCTCCATACTCCCCTCAGCAGAACGGAGTAGTAGAGCGTAGAAACCGCACTGTAGTTGCTATGGCTCGTAGTCTACTAAAACAAATGGAGCTGCCGATGACGTTATGGGGAGAAGCTGTGAGGCATTCTGTATATCTTCTTAACAGGCTTCCCACATGCTCCATGAACGGACAAACACCTTATAAGGCATGGAAAGGTGAGAAACCGAACATTGGACATGTAAAAATATTTGGGTGCTTGGGTCACATGAAGGTGCCAGGATTCTACACAAAGAAATTAGAAGATAGAAGCAAGGAGGTGGTGCATCTGGGAACTGAGCCTGGAACCAAAGCCTATCGTTTATATGATCCGGAAACGGATCGTATCTTGGTAAGCAGAGATGTAATTTTCGAGGAGGGAAAAACTTGGAACTGGAACAAAGCTCAGCAAGGTATTCTAACCTGTAGTCGTGAGCATACATTCACTGTTGTGGACAGCTTCACAAATAATGAACGATATACTGACGCTTCTCAGCAGTTGAGCTCTGATTCGGAAACTGTGATGGGTACACCAGAATCACAGTCAAGCACACAAGGTTTATCTCAGCATTTAAGTTCTAATTCGGAAACTGAGATGGGTACACCTCAATCATAGTCAAACACACGAGGCTCATCACTATCAAGAACTCAAAGCTCGGAAACAGAAGTTAGCAGTGAACCAAAACGTTTTGCTTCGATTGTTGACATATATAACAACACTGAAGAAATCGAATTAGATGACGAGTTGTTATTAATGGGAATGGATGAGCCAAGAAACTATGAGCAAGCTATCAAGGAGAAGAACTGGAGGGAAGCAATACAGCAAGAAATGAATTCCATCGAGCAAAATAATACCTGGAAACTAATGGAGTTACCTGCAGATCGTAAGGTGATTGGGCTGAAGTGGGTCTACAAGATCAAGCGAGATGCACATGGTGAAATAATAAAATACAAGGCAAGGCTTGTAGCGAAGGGATACGTTCAGGAACGAGGAGTGGATTTCTATGAAATATTCGCTCCTGTCACCAGACTCGAGACTGTTAGGCTGCTGTTGGCTTTGGCAGCAAAGTATGGTTGGGAGGTACATCACTTAGATGTTAAAACAGCGTTCCTGAATTGCGAGATAGAGGAAGAAGTCTATGTTACTCAACCACAGGGATTTGTCAAGGAGGGACAAGAATGCTTGGTTTACAAGCTGATAAAAGCACTCTATGGTTTAAGACAGGCTCCGCGAGCCTGGTATGCGAAGCTCAACAAGAGTCTTGAGATCATGGGTTTTTCCAAGTGTCCACATGAGTATGCGGTATATACTAAAAATAAAGGCAGTGATACACTCATTATTGGAGTATATGTAGACGACCTACTGATTACAGGCACCAGCATTGCTGTCATTGAAGAGTTTAAGCAACAGATGAGTGATCAGTTCGAGATGAACAACCTGGGAAAGCTGACGTACTACTTGGGAATAGAAGTGAATCAAGGGGATGATTTTATTGAGCTTAAACAAACAGGATATGCTCGCAAGGTGTTGCAGAAGGCAGGAATGGGAGAATGTAATCCCACTAAATATCCTATGGACCCAAAGGAACAAATTACTAAAGACGAAGGTGGCACGCTGGTGGATCCAACGGTGTACAAAAGTATGGTCGGGGGGTTGCGTTATCTTGTTCACACTCGCCCGGACATTGCCTATGCAGTGGGTATAGTGGGTCGTTTTATGGAGAAGCCCACTATTATGCACAAACATGTTATGAAGCAGATCCTCAGGTATGTTAAAGGAACTCTAGATTTTGGTTTAGTGTACTCCAGGCACAATACAAACAACATGCTCATGGGATACTCAAACAGTGACTTAGCTGGGCAAACAGATGACAGAAAAAGCACAGGGGGAATGGTTTTTTATTTGAATAATAGTCTCATAACCTGGGTCTCTCAGAAACAAAGGTGTGTTGCATTATCATCTTGCGAGGCAGAGTTCATGACTACCACCGCAGCTACCTGTCAGGCGATTTGTTTAAAGAATTTGTTAAGTAAGATCACAGGGGAATAAATAGGTCCAGTCACATTATATATTGATAATAGGTCTGCTATAGATTTAACAAAAAACCCAGTGTTTCATGGCAGGAGCAAACACATCGATGTACGATATCATTTCATTCGTGAATGTGTGGAAAGGAAGGAGATAGTCATCAGGCATATCAACTCTGAGTTGCAACGTGCAGATATCATGACAAAGGGACTCACCATGGTCAAGTTTGAAAAGATGAGGATGTTGTTGGGCGTTAAAGAGTTAAATAAATAAGTTTCATATTGAGGGGGTGATTGTTGGATAATATGAAACATTTATTTGATTTATGTGCATTGTTTTATTTGATTGTTTTTATTCAGCTGAGTGGTATACTCCACGTTTGAATAAGTCTTGCATATATGTTTAAATCATCAGTTAGAAGAGAAGTTGTAGGTGCATGCACGATGTTGGTTAGAGTCATTGTAGGAGTGGATTACTGTGTGTGATCCTAGTTTTTAGCCATTCTCTTATCTGTAGTTTTCTATATATTGTATTGTACGGATTATTAATAAACACAGCTTTCACGTGTACTTTATTTCCTCAGTTTTACATTAAACACCTATATCTATATATATATCAGATTGTTTTCTTTATGTCTTGCATATCACGCTATTACTAGCGCGTTGCCATATTTTCAAGGTTATTTCCTTTGAAGGGGACAAGATGCATTTGACTTTTTCTACGTAAAATATTTTCAACACACTGAACCTAGAAGGTGACTAGCACATCACTATTCCCTTAGAAACTTTTAAGGGTCTAGACCTAGCTTTAACCTTGATTCATGTTGATATTGAGATGTACCTTTCAAGTCTTCAAGTCTCAGAGTCTTGTTATAAAGAATATATGAAATATGAATGATTTGATAAAAATAAAAATGTGAATTTTGTGGGCTTTCACGTCCAAGTAGGGTCCCGGTCCGTTAATTTTTTAGAAACCAAAATATTACCTAAATTAACAGGAGACCCTGAAAACTCATATAACACATTCAAACGTACACAAAATGAGATAAAACCAGTGCCTCAATAAAGACGCTAATAAATATGCGTCCAGATTGCTGATCGAGTCATATAAATGCATTTTAGAACATTTTTTCTAGAACAATATTATTTAAATCCAAGCTGCTACACTTCTCTCTGAGACATGATCAAGATTTGATCTTTTTCCAGAGTTTATTCCTTAGTTTGAAGGATGTTCACAGAAAAATTCTCCAGTTTAATCTACTTAACATTTTTATAAACTTAATGATTATAATTAGAAAATACAAATTTAGATTATCAGACAACTTACTCTTAGGATTGTCAATATTACTTCTTGGTTTTGTTATGTACAAACATGTCTTGCATATCACGTTGTTACTAGCGCGTTGCCATATTTTCAAGGTTATTTCCTTTGAAGGCGACAAGATGCATTTGACTTTTTTAATGTAATATATTTCCAACTGGACCTAGACGGTGACTAGCACATCATTATTCCCTTAGAAACTTTTAAGGCGTCTAGACCTAACTTTACCCTTGATTCCTGTTGATATTGAGATGTTCCTTTCTAGTCTTCAAGTCTCAGAGTCTTCTTATAAATAATATATGAAATATGAATGATCTGATAAAAATAAAAATATGAATTTTGTGTGCTTTGACGTTCCTATAGGGTCCCAGTCCGTTGATTTTTGAGAAACCGGAACATTACCTAAATTAACTGGAGACCCTCAAAACTCATATAACACATTCAAATGTACACAAAACGAGATAAAACAAGTACCTCAATAAAGACGCTAATAAATACGCGTCCAGATTGCCAATCGAGTCATATAAATGTATTTTAAAATATTTTTTCTAGAACAATATTTTTTAAATCCAAGCTGCTACACTTCTCTCTAAGGCATGATCAAGATTTGATCTTTTTCAAGAGTTTATTCCTTAGTTTGAAGGATGTTCACAGAAAAATTCTCCAGCTTAATCTACTTAACATTTTTATAAACTTAATGATTATAATTAGAAAATACAAATTTAGATTATCATACAACTTATTCTTAGGATTATCAATATTACTTCTTGGTTTTGTTATGTACAGACATGTCTTGCATATCACGTTGTTACTAGCGCGTTGCCATATTTTCAAGGTTATTTCCTTTGAAGGCGACAAGATGTATTTGACTTTTTTAACGTAATATATTTCCAACTGGACCTAGACGGTGACTAGCACATTATTATTCCCTTAGAAACTTTTAAGGCGTCTAGACCTAGCTTTACCCTTGATTCCTGTTGATATTGAGATGTACCTTTCTAGTCTTCAAGTCTCAGAGTCTTCTTATAAATAATATATGGAATATGAATGATTTGATAAAAATAAAAATATGAATTTTGTGTGCTTTGACATTCCTGTAGGGTCCCAGTCCATTAATTTTTGAGAAACCGGAACATTACCTAAATTAACAGGAGACCTTGAAAACTCATATAACACATTCAAATGTACACAAAACGAGATAAAACAAGTACCTCAATAAAGACGCTAATAAATACGCGTCCAGATTGCTGATCGAGTCATATAAATGTATTTTAGAATATTTTTTCAAGAATAATATTATTTAAATCCAAGCTGCTACACTTCTCTCTAAGGCTTGATCAAGATTTGATCTTTTTCCAAAGTTTATTCCTTAGTTTGAAGGATGTTCACGGAAAAATTCTCCATTCTAATCTACTTAACATTTTTATAAACTTAATGAGTATAATTACAAAATATAAATTTAGATTATCATACAACTTATCCTTAAGATTGTCAATATTACTTTGTTTTGTTATGTACAGATATGTCTTGCATATCAGGTTGTTACTAGCGCATTGCCATATTTTTAAGGTTATTTCCTTTGAAGGCGACAAGATGCATTTAACTTTTTCTACGTAAAATATTTCTAACACACTGAACCTAGAAGGTGACTAGCACATCATCATTGCCTTGGAAACTTTTAAGGCGTCTAGACCTAGCTTTAGCTTTGATTCCTGTTGATATTGAGATGTACCTTTCCAGTCTTCAAGTCTCAGAGTCTTCTTATAAACTATAGATCATTAATGCCAAGATGCGAGTCCTTACGTTATAATTTTTCAAATGATAATATTTCATTTTCCTTCAGCGTTCACTGATGCCTAGTGCAATTTGTCTGATTCACAGATGACTAATTCCACTCTCAGGCCTTCGTATTACAAACCCTATGGACCCTTGTTAAATCTTCTACCTTATACAATCAACTTCATGTATAATTATATAGGTCTTCAAACTAAACCTCGGAACTACATCGAGTGTCTTCTATATTATTACTTTGTTTCCTGAACATATTAATAAACTTTTTATGGACTCCAGTTGACAATTTCTTCACTGCATTTCCCAAGATCATTATGTACATACCAAATTTTCATAATGTACTGATTTCACTGTAACATAGTATTATTTTCCTGTCCTTGTTCTATGTCGAGTTATTGAAATAATCATTCTTTAGATTAAATAACTATCTTCAATCTTGCTCAAAAGATACTTTGATATTATTAACATTTTAGGTAGTTACGCTACAGTTACGCTACTGTTATAGGCATATATAGTGGACACGATAATCGTAGAGTCGTGTCTTGTGAGCATATTGGGGCGGTACATCCATCAAATAAATAATAATAATGTCTGGGAATTTTTTATTGTTGTCTTTCATCCAGTATTTTTCTATGACTTAAATAACTTTATATGTACATAATTAGTTTATTGAGTCAAATTTAACGAATCAAGCCGAGTATGAGTCAATCTCGATTCAAGTTTGAGCCACACAATAATAAAACTCGAATCGACTTGATAAGTTTATCGAATATAGATATCGAGCTCGATTACTTATTAAATTGTGTGGAGTTAAAGAATAGTGGAAAGTAGGGTTTAATGATCAGTTCAACCATAACCAAACTATTGAACTTTCAAGAATCATCTTAAATAAAGATTTATTCAAAAACAAGTATTTCTTGTATCTTTTTTTGAACTAATTATTTTATAAAAATTTCAAATGTATTTTTTTGGTTATATTTTTTGGAAATATTGTGGGAGACATCACTACTCCAATTATATATTAAAAAGTGTAGTGGTAATATTGAGAATTTTCTATGAAATATTATGTATATTAAACCCCGATTAACTATTAACAGGATCTACAACTACCAACCAGATAAGTTATATAACAACCCAAAATAATCATTAATTTACACAATCGATTCCGATTTGGAACCTACATATAACCCATTGCATCTTTACCACCTTCCAACTAATGCGCGTAGTCATACTCACTGCTACCTGCTCTGGCATCCGGAAACCCATGACACGGTAGGGACAGCCAGGAACGCTCATGCGAGCTGAACGCGTAAGTTCTGTCATCTTCTTTCTTAACTGCCATGGTTAGAGTAACGCAAATATATATGAGCACAAAAGCTCAACAAGTAACTGCATAGTAGTTCTATAATGCAATAATAATAACAATAACAAACTATGAGGCATTCTACTTTTAATTCTCTAGGTGGCAGATTTCTATGTTTGGCTATATAAGGTTATGAAGAAAGGTTTGGGCTTTCAAGAATCAAGGATTAAGATAGGGTGAAAGCCGATATTCATCGCAACTCAATAGCAGGAGAATCATATCATAAAGGTATAATAGCATCATGGACAAGATATATGGTATCATGGCATCATTTTATAAATATTTATAATCAAAACAACTTCAAAAACTTAAATTTAGGATGCTACGGATTACAGCCGGTGATCAGCCGCGAAGTAATCCTGAACCTCGCTGGGTTCTCAAATATAATGGGATCCTTAGGTAATATTTAAGCCTATCAATTGGTGTGAAAGGGACTTGCGCCTGAGTCCAATCCACTAAATCAAGAAAATAATCTTTTGTTAAAGAGCGATTATCTTTTATAAAACTGATGCCATGGAGAAATTACAAGGATTCTAAACAATAGGATTTAAATTATCAGTCGAGGATTGGAGTTATGGGACTCTTATCAGAAATTAAATTATCTTCTCACAAGCGAGATCATCAAGGATAATTACCAATAATTCAACAACTAAGGAAGAAAGTATTGAAAAAGAGTAATAACGATAATCAACAAAGGTAGGACTGTCTGATATCAAGTGTAGTACATGGCGTATATCTAGTTACAAAGTTTGGATATGGAAATAAAGGATAGGTATCAAACAAAGGTAGTTCAAGGAATTCAAATTATAAGCAATGGTCAATATAGGGAGTTATTGAAGCAATACTAGAAATCAAGTTCGAAGTATACAAGGGAATTAATCAACAAGGCAAAGGTATTCAAGTTAATGAAGAATTCAGGTTAATCAAAATATTTTGCAAGGAAATTCATAAAGGTTCTATTAGGATTTACGAGATCATAGGGTGACAAAGGAAATAAGAAATGTAATAGGGTATGAATTAATCAAATTGTTATAAACGGGACGAACATGATCCAACAACAAGTTATCATAAGAATCAATATTAGGGTTTTTCAGAAATTAATAACAAGTTTATCACTACTTAATCATGGCATTAGAAATATCAAGTAATAAGACAAGGCATAGTTACTTGCCTTAAATCACTTTCCTGCTTTATTGAAACTGAACTACCGAAGCTGAACTACTGCCATCTAAGTTTCCTTTCCCTTTTCTAGCCTGAATGCCTCTACTATTTGAATCTACAATCCCGAATACCTCCGCTATCTGAATCTACAATCCAAAACATAATCCCTAATTAGATACTTATTCGTACTCGACGTTCCCTGAACGTCTAACGATTATCCCAACTCGTATTAAAGCTTAACTTATATACATGAGTATAATCACAGAATATTCACATAGCACTTAGTAGTATATACTTATATACTTAACTCATATATTCAAGCTAATCATAGAGTACTCATGTAACACATAGCAAGTATATACTTGTATACTTAAATCTATATCTTAACAAAATAATCATGATCTAAATAACTCGACAAGCAAACAACTATTCCTTCATTTTTAACTATAAAATTTGAACCAAAAAAATTGTACCAAGCCAAGAAATCAACATGCAACCACTTAACTTGACATGCAACTAACCAAACATCTTTTAAACACCAAATCAATCTTACACCAACCAAATAATTAGACTCTAAAATCAAATTGACCAAACAACTTGAATTAACCCTTTTTCGTACCATATACCATTCATTTTTTTAATAAAATACAAACAATTTATCAAATATTGACATGCAAGGATCCATTTACAATTTAAACCTATTTTAATCCATTCCTAACAAGAACACTTCTTGAAATCATTTCTTTTAAACCAAAAAAACCGAAACAAAACATTATTTTTAAACAAAACCTTTACATGCATAAATCCAATCATTTATTCCTTTAAAAACTGAATGAAATCCATGCTTTTAATAATCAAAAGTTAACTTATTCATACTTATCTACTCACATATCCAATATAAACCAAATTCTATTTCCAAATTAAACAATAACCCAATTAATCAACAAAACAACTTGTAGAATCGACATGCAATCAATCAACTCAACATGCAATACTCTAAATCACAAATCTAACTTATTTGAACCCATGATCTAATCATTTAACCCATCTTCTTTCCAAACCAAATAAAATATAACTTGATTACACTTAGGAATTTACATGCATGCCAGGAAACCAACTCAATAACAAAGGTTTATATATATATATATATATCATCAAAACCAATTGAACATTAAAACCCTTTTACAAAACTCATTTATTTGAACGAAAAACAAAATATTTGAACCAAAACCCTTTGTAAAATTTGAATAAAAATTAAAATTCCTTTTTAATAGAAAAAAAGTCGAACCTACCTCCAAAACAAATCCAAGAAAATCACACAACTTATGTACTATACTCTCTCTTAAGGTCATACACTAAGAAATTGTGTTTTCCTAGATATAACCAAAAGATGTTGATGAAAAACTTTCTTAAACACTTGCATGCAAAGAATATATGAATATGGGATTGAAAATGATAAAGATCAATGGCAAGATATTTAAATTCTAAGTAGATTTTGGTGTTGCATGTAGGAGAGAGAGAGAGAGAGAAAGAGAGCTCGGTGAGAGAGAGAAGAAGAGAGGGAGAGAGAGCCGAGAGAGAAGAAGAAGAGGGGGGAGATGGAAAATGATGTGAATGAAGTGGTGGTAGAAATTACAATCCTTTTATTTGATTCTCCCATGTGCTTATATTATTGGAATTGTAAAATTACCAACCTACCCTTCTCTCACTACTAGCACAAAATGCATGCAAGGATGATATGGTAATTTGGTTAAGTTGAAATGAGATAGTGGGGTGGTTAATGACTTTCCTACCCTTCTCTTATATTGTGAGTGGAAATACATGCAAGGGCAATTAGGTAATCTAATAATTATTAATCTATTAGTTACAAATAATACATTTTATAAATAAAACCATAAATCTATAAATTACAAGAGTGACATAATAAAATAGCTTATAATTTTAGGAATTTAATAAAATCGAATTCGAAATTTATAAATAAAAATAATTTTAAAAACTATTTTTCTTAAAGAATAAAAATGCATTTATAACCTATATAAATATCAATTAATGCACTTCTTTTTTTTAAAATTCCAAATTATATCATACAAGCATATAATCATATAATCATGCACCTTAACATAGATTCACATATCACGTATCGTAATGAAATATATTTAATCATAAAATTTTCCTTTTTACTCATATTCATTCTTCACGCAACGGGTCGCGTCTTGACTAACGGCCCGACGCTGAGCGTTTTGAACTATGCTTAACAATCATTCTCTTTATACTAGCTGACACATCAAACTGAAATGTAATATTTATTTAATTATTTCCATTCTCACATAATAACATATAATTCACATAATTACACTTTACTCGCATAATTAATTCGCGAAAATCTCAGTCGTTACATTCTAACCCTCTTAAAATGATTCCGTCATCAGAATCTAATCTAAACAAATAGAATGGGGATATTTCTCCTGCAATTCATTTTCTAATTTCAAAGATGACTCTTCTATCCTGGGATTTCTCCACAAAATTCTAACTAGAGGCACCATTTAATTCCTAAGCGCTTTTTCTTTACGATCTAAAATTTATACGGGATGCTCCACATATGATAGAACTCGTTGAATTTCCACGGGTCCTAGCTCAATCACATGACTAGTATCAGCATTATACTTCTTCAGAAGAGAAACATGAAACGCGTTATAAAGATGTTACATCTGCAGAGGTACCGCTAACTTATACGCTAATTTTTCCAATTTTCCTTAGCACTTCGAATGGTCCTATATATTTAGGACTCAACTTTCCGTTCTTCCCAAATCTGGATAGACCTTTCCATGGAGGGATCTTTAACAATACTTTGATTGCGGGTGCGAACATCACGTCCCTTCTTGTTTTGATCTGTATCTTTCTTCCGTTGATCTTGAGCAGCAATCAGCCCTTTGCGAATCACCTCCATTTTCTATTTTGTCTGTTGCATCAACTATGGGCTAATAATTTGCGTTCGCCAACTTTGTCCTAGTAGGTAGGGGATCTTTGATTGTTTGAATAGTCCTTTCGATTTGTTCGATGTTTTGTGGATGATATGCCATACTCATTTTTCAATTTAGCTTCCAAATGATTATGAAATTGTCGCTATGATCTCGAGTTAAATTTTGGATCTCTACCGGATATGATAAACACTAGAACTCCGTGATGCATTACAATTTCATCCACATACATCTCAACTAAAATTTTCCAATGAGAATCTTTTACTGATATACAAGAAATGCGTTGACTTTGTCAATTGATCAATTATTACCAATATTGCGTCATGATTAGACTTAATCTTTGGTAATCTTACCACGAAATTAATCGCGATAAGCTCCCATTTCCGTTCAGGTATGTCTAGTGGTTGAAGCAATCCACTCGGTCGCTGATGTTCCGCTTTTACTTTCTAGCACGTATAGCATTTATTTGGCCACCAATAACTTTATCTTAAGTCCTTTTACATTTTTATACTTTCATGGTGAATCGATAATCTTGAGTTATGCGCTTCATGAAGAATCTCGTGTTTCAGTTCCATAACACTAAAAATTCCAGATACGCGAGCAACTTGGTATATTGCTTTATTATCCTTTTGAGCCTTAATTTCTTTTCCAGATAACTTATTATTCTCGTTGTTCATCATTTATTCTTGATGACGTCGAATCTTTTCTAAAATTTTCGGCTAAAAAGTCATTGCATACATTACCTCACTTCCAATTTCTGGAATTCACACTTCTATTTCCAACTTCCCAAAATTCTTGATTAATTCCTCAAATGAAGTTTAATATATTCAACCCTCATTTACGGCTTTGCGCATCTGCTACAACATTCGCCTTTCCGGGAGGATAACTGATAATACCATCATAATCTTTGATCAATTCCAACCATCTCCTTCGCCATATAGTCAATTCTTTCTACGTAATAATGTACTTTAAGCTTTTGTGGTCCGTATAAATCTCACACTTTACACAATACGAATAATGCCCTTAAGATTATAATCACTGCTAATTCTAGATCATGCGTAAGATATTTCTGCTCATGTGGCATTAGTTTCCTTGTCACAGATACTATCACTTTCCCGTGCTGCATCAACACACAACCTAACCCTTTATATGAAGGATCGCTGTAGATCAAAAACTTACCTTTTCGTTGGGTGAAACCTACACTGATGTAGTTACCACACTTTTATTTAACTTTTTAAAGAATCCTTCGCACTTATCCGTCCAAATAAACTTTTCATTCTTCCTTATCAACTTAGTCAATGGGACAGCAATCTTAGAAAAATCTTGTACAAATTTCCTGTAATACCCTGCTAATCCAAGAGAGCTTATGACTTCTATAGGAGTCTTAGGCCTATCCCAATTCGTCACAACTTCTATTTTGGCTATGTCTACTTTTAATACCTTCACTGTTAACTACATGTCCAAAAAATTGAACTTTCTTTAACCAAAACTCACACTTCGAAACTTTGCATATAACTTATATTTCCTCAAAATCTCTAAAGAAATCCTCAAATGTTCCATATGTATTTTTCCTTCGTCTTGGAGTATATCCTGATATCGTCAATAAATAATACGATCACGAACTTATCTAAATATTCCTTGAATACTCTATTCCTGAGATCCATAAATACAGCTGGCGCATTTGTCAATCGAAACACCATCACAAGAGCTCAGAGTGTCCGTATCTTATTCGATAATTATTCTTATTCCACAACTCAATCAATTCGCGATAATTGATACACAGCCTCAGACTTTCATTTTTCTTATTTACAAATAGCACTCGTGCACCCCTCAAGGATACACTCAGGAAAATAACTCCTTTATCCAGCAATTCCTGCAATTACGTCGCTAACTCTTTTATCTCGACATGTGTCATTCGATATGGAGCTTTCGATATTGATTCCATTCCAGGAGCCAAATAAATCATAAACTCGACCTCTCGATCTAGAGGTAGTCCAGGTAATTCATCTGGAAGGTCATCGGAAAAATCTTTAACTACTGCAATATCTTCAATCCTTAAGGACTCCTTTTATACATCCTTAAGATGTGCTAAATACGCTTCACACCCATGTCGTAACAGTATTTTCGTTTGGATAGCCATTAGAAACTTCTTCTCTTGCTTCTTTCCTTTGAATGTCACTTCAATACCATCTTTGCTCTCTAATTTCACTTTCTTACTTCTACATTCGATTTGCACATAGTGGTTTGAAAACCAATCCATCCATAATAGAACATCAAATTCTCTTAACTTGAAAAGAATTAAGTCAGCGGAAAAGTGCCGACCTTCTATATTCCTATCGCAAATGGGACAAATTCTCTTGGCAATAACTCTTTCTTGATTCGCTACTTCTCTAATCAAATTAGGTTCGAGAGGGTATACAACACACTTTAATCTTGCAATAACACTTTCAGCAATAAAGGATCTAGTTTTTCTAGAATCTATTAACACTTTAACTTCTACTGAGTTTATATCAAGCATACATGTCACCACATCTACATTCTGCATAACATCTTTCCTTGTCATGTTGAACGTTCTTGCCCTTGGTTGTGCTGCTGGTGCTACAGAGGGTGATGGTTCAGTAATCCTAAGCATATTTTCCTTCTGAACAGGCTCCTTACAGTTCCTTCCCATATGGCCCACATTTCCATATTTAAATAAGTCAATTCCGGCTTTCCTTTTTCACTTGGGCATTTCGTCAAATAGTGACCTTCTTGATTGTACTTAAAATAAATCACGTCTTCTTGTCTCAGATTCAGAAACCTCATCTCTAACTGGTCTTGCATATAATTTGGAAAATACTTATGTAAAACATCTCCGCAAACTTCTGCCAGATTATAACTTTTCCTTCAAGTAGCGCCTTTGAATATTTCTACCTATAACTTGCCTCAACTTAAAGGTAATAACTTGTGTACTGCGCCTTTTCTCATCCTTAATTTCTGTTAACTCAATCACTTTTCCATTTCTCTCAACCATGACCGAGCTTTAATCAGTTTTGGAAATCCTACAAACTATTGGAGATGCACGGACTGAAAATTATTAAAGTTTCTGACTTTAGGGGCTACATGTTGTTACAACAATAGAACAAGTCGGTTCGTCATAGGAGTATCTTGGTTTAGTTCTCGGTCTTGGGTTTGAGTTTTAGATTGGTGGTTTGGTGATGTGACCATTCTTTACAATCCTGATTGAGAAATTATTTAGTAATACGATAGCATGGCATATATAACAATAAAGATTCTTTTTGAAACCATTTGTGGGTTTTAAGCTGTACCCACTTGCACATGCAATCTATTACTACATTATTCACTCCTCAGTTATGGTCCTTACATGGTAAAAGATATGATTTACAAGGTATTTAGAAACATGGTATGTAAAAGAGTTGATAAAGATTTCCAAGGTTTACAAGGCGAAAGATTTATATAAGGCTTCAACAGTGCATAATAAAGAAGTTTAGGTACAATAAGTTGGAGCATAAGGTACAATGATACAGCAGGATAAAATAGAGGGAAAACTGGAAAACATCCCCCTTCCTACCCTCGACTCTACCTAGCCTCTACTAACTACAACCATAGAAAACCAAACATAATACAACAACATCGACAACTACTGCTCCACCAAAGGTCCTACATGGTCATCACCATCTAAGTATCCAAGATCTTTCTCAATATGGACTACATCCAATAAATGATCTTATAAACCCTCCAGGCCTCAGCATTTGCATCACTAGACTCACGAGCTAATATATCCACCAAAGCTCTCAACTGTTGATATTAATACTCATTTTGATGTCATATCAAATTAGATATCAATACGAACTTTGATTCTCAAAACATCCCATACTGAAGTCGACATCTATCATCTATATTAATACCACTTCTGATATTTAACAACA
Source organism: Apium graveolens (assembly GCF_009905375.1). NCBI lineage: Eukaryota > Viridiplantae > Streptophyta > Magnoliopsida > Apiales > Apiaceae > Apium > Apium graveolens. Next base: position 43,911,723 of record NC_133651.1, read on the forward strand.
ACCTAAGTATCAACATCAATCAGAAACTGAATTAAAACTGCTATCGTCTAAACTAGGGTCTTGAGAGAAGACATAAAATAGTAGCCACGAAACAAAATTAGGGTATAAACCTCCAACTGACTCAAAGCACTAACCCCATTCACGCTCTTATCCTATTCACTTAGACTATACCTAGTAGTCTTACTCAACTCTATATGAGTCGAACACTCTCGTAATCATGGGACTAGATCCTGTAGCTCTGATACCAAACTTGTGACGACCTCAATCTCGGGGTTAAGAAATGAGGATCCACATACCAATAAACTAACAATAAATAAGCATAAACCCCGATTAACTATTAACAGGATCTATACATGATTAAGTTTGAGACAAGATTACAACTACCAACCAGATAATATATATAACAACCCAAAATAATCTTTAATTTACACAATCGATTCCGACTTGGAACCGATATATAACCAATTGCATCTTTACCACTTCCAACTAATGTGCGTGCTCACACTCACTACTACTTGCTCTGACATCCGGAAACTAATGATACGGTAGGGACTGCCAGGAACGCTCATGCGAGCTGAACGCGTAGGTCTGGCCATCTTCTTTCTTAACTGCCATGGTTAAAGCAACACAAATATATATATATATGAGCACAAAAGCTCAACAAGTAACTACATAACAGTTCTATAAGGCAATAATAGTAAAAATAGAAAACTCTGAGGCATTCTACTTTTAAATCTCTAGGTGGAAGATTTCTATCTTTGGCTATACAAGGTTATGAAAAAAGATTTGGGCTTTCAAGAATCAAGGATAAGATAGGGTGAAATCCGACATTCATCGCAACTCAATAGAAGGAGTTAAGTAAACATTTATTTTATTTTTAATATTTTATAACATGGATGCCGAAAAAGATTTGGTATCACTTTAATGGAATTGTAACAAGAGAATTCAAGTTCACTAATAAGGTTCGCTTTAGGGAATTCGGTAGAGAGTTTAGTATTCACGGTCTAATGGATTAGAAATGTTTTGAAGGTAAGGTACTAACAAGATTAAGAGTTATTAACGGAAGTATTCAATTTAAGAAATAACATGGTGATTATTACAACTAAGCATTCACGAAAAAGCATATAGACTTGCATCAATTATAAGCATAAGGAGGTAGTAACTTGTCTTCCAACAAATCTAAGATTATTCGATCTTGACGGCGCAAATCTTCCCATTCGCTTCAGAACCTACACATTATATTAACCTCATTACTATTCACCCTTAAACACCTTATAAACCTATAAAATCCTAAACTAACTTTTACTCTTATCATAACTACTATTACACAAGAACTTATAATTACAAGAATACACATAACTTAAAAATATGCAATTCAAGTAATCCACACAGTCACATAATCACGTAATGACATGGCATATACTACCAGTTATTTATATTATAATATTACCTAAATACCTAAACACATAAGCAAGTAACATATAAGAACTATTATTGACCTTAACTTAAACCTAAAGATGATGTGCAATAATCGGAATCTTCACCTCAATGTCCCAAATACAATGAATACCACTAAAGTTTCCTAATGCCACTCGAAAGGGTGCTCTCGGGTTTCTTGGTGGAAATGGGATGTCTCCACCTTAGGCCTTCAATCCAAACGACTTCCTACAGGTTGTTAAGACTTTAAAATAACTTCTAATGTTGGTGAGACTCAAAGAACTCACTCCTATAGGCTTACAAAAATAAATATTCACACTAAGGTTCCTGCTAGCACGAGTTTGCACGTCCTGTGGTCCATGGCTGAAATATCAACTTCTACATGGGGCCTTCTAACAAAACCAATTATCATGGATTCCTAAGACCTAAACTAACTCTCATACTTGGTTTCATGCCAAGGCCTCAGCTAGGCTTCTCTAGGCCTCTGCTCAAACTTGACACTTGTCTAGCCTCCCTGGAATTCACTCTGCCCTATTTTCACTCACATAAAACTCACTTTTCTCACTCAATTCTTAATTATAATGGTTTTCTAAACTTACTAAGGATATACTATACTTATTTAAGACAAGGCCTCGTGAAGGACTAGCTCATGGCATGGTTATAATCGACCAAAGTTCAAGCTTACGCAGTCCTGCCCTTTTCTGAGCTACTCTCGAAAATGTGTGTGTGGACCTACCTAATTTCTAATTTTTCAATGAATGAAAGCCACAGGACTAAAGTACAACTCAAATCCTAACTCCAGTAAACTCGGGCCTAGCAAGGCCTTACCAAACCTCACCTAAAACAACCTATACTTATGGTGAAAAATTCTGCTACATAGTGCCTAGTGTACCTCCTTCCACTTTAACTCCTATTTCATCACCAAAACCAACAATCAAGCCAACAAATCTAACCTACATTATACAAAACCCTATTGACTATCATTTTATGGAAAATACGAGCATAGACCTAGCCATATGAGTCATTTACCGAAGCAAAACTGGGAGCATAGCAGAGCAGATTTTACATATGAAATTTTAAGCAAATTTTCGAACCAAAAATACATGGTATCAACTTAATGGCAACAAAATTTGATCATGAATTATAAAGACATATATTATAATAGCATTTTAGAGCATAAATCGTGGCATGCATTGCACAAAAAATCAAATTTAAGTCACATAGCTTATTTATCTGAAATACTACTTATTCTACAATATGCAAGCATAAACTTCAACTTTTAACGTAAAAATCATGGCATGCAAGGATATAAACTTTGTAAAATACATCTTATAAGATCTTAAGTTATTTAAAAGTCACATGCAAAGTCTCTTTATTCTTGAAAACAAACAAAACTATCACACAAACAAAAAAATCCATTGGGCTCCTTGGGAGTCATTGCCGAATGCTTGAGGCCAAGATCATGGCTTGAAAATAGAAGCAAAACACTTCATCAAGACCATCTCTTACTTAAGTTTTATGTTCCATATTGAGTTCAACTCTAGATTCAGAGGAATTAAAGTTAAACCCTTGGCTTTATCCAAATGCAACTAAGAAACTAACCCCAAATGATGATATAGAACCAAATATAGTTGACCCTTCGTAAGAGGAGTTGAAAGGTGTAAGAAAATGGAGAAAATGAGGAAGAAAAATGAGAGGGGTGGGGGAGGTTTTGGTGCGGCCGAGAGGGGGTAGGGAGAGGAGAGAGTGGAAAGATGTATTGGTGAAGAAAATGAGGTGAAATGAGTGTTTAGTCTAGCTTTTGTCTCATTCAAATGGTAGTGGATTTTGCTTTCTACCATTTTATCCTTCACCCCCTAATAGCAAGATTTTGCATGCCAGGTTTTATAGGTCATTTAGTTCGTCAAATGGAGTTAGTGGAGGGTGAAAGGTCGGTCTTACCCTTAATCTCTTTTTGGGTGGAATTTGCGTGTAATGGCACACTTGTAATTCAATAACTATAATTAAAAAGAATGTATTTTTGTAATTAAAATATAAATCCATAAATCACAAAATTAATACGATAAATACTATGATATTTTAGAAGTTTAATAAAATTGTTTTCAAAAATTTTGGACAAAAAGAATTTTTATTAAAAATAGTTTTTTCTAATATTATCATACTAATAAACCATGAAAAATATAATTAACACATTAAAAATCACATAAGCAAATGCAAATAAATTGGTTTTATTTATATAAAATTCTGAAAATCAATATTTTTAATTCTGAAAATTATTTTAATTCAAAAATAAATCAAAATTATTTAATTAGTTAATTTTAGTTAATAAGTAATTATTAAATTGGTCAATTAAATTAAATATAAATTGATTAATTGATTTAATTAGTTATTAATTAATTTTAATTGATTATTTAATTAGATTTAATTATTTCTTTTGATTTAAAAATTCCGAAAAATAGTACGAGCTTTAAATAACCTTTGGCAAAGCTTACAAGGAAAAGTGAGAAGTTTATATAAAATTGAGAAGTGTGAAGAAAGTTTATAGGAATTGAAGAAGAGATTGATCATGGCACCTATTTTAACACTTCGAGATGATCAAAGAGAGTTGTAATCTAGTGATGCTTCTCATATGAGATTAGGTTTTATGTTTATGCAACACAATAAAGTTATTGCATATGAATCTAGACAACCGAAACCTCATAAACAGAAGTATCCTACTCGTGACATAGAATTAGAAGCACAAGTATTCACCCTGAAGGTTTTGAAAAATTATCTATATGGAGAATGATGCGAGATTTATACGGATCATAAGAGTTTGAAGTACATATTCACGCAAAAGGAACTTAATATGAGACAACGAAGATGGTTGGAATTGATCAAGGACTACGATTGCATGATTAACTATCACCCAGGATAAGCGAATATAATGGAAAATGCATTAACTAGAAATGAAAGACTGAATGTGTTAACAATACCAGGGGAGTTATATAAGGACTTTCAGATTCTTGAATTGGAGGTTAGAATTTGCAAGCCTAAAGAAGCAAATATATATAGTATGACTTTTCATCAAGAATTGATTGAGAAGATAAAGAAATGCCAAGAGGAAGTAATGAATCAAGATATTAATCATTTGATAGGAGAAGAGTTTTGCACTCAAAAGGATGGTCAAGGTATTCTCAATGTTTCTTCTAGAATTTGGATTCCACCAGTGGTAGAGTTAAAGAATGAAATTCTACAGGAATCTCACAATTCAAGGTATTCAATCTATCCAGGAAATACCAAAATGTACAGTGATTTAAAGATGAAATATTGGCGGCCAGACATGTAAAGAGAAATTGAGGAATGGGTTAACAAATATTATACGTGTCAAAGAGTTAAGGCGAAGCTCTAGAGACCAAGTGGATTATTAAAACTGTTTGAGATTTTAGAGTGCAAGTGGGAGCATATTGCTCTGGATTTTATAGTCGGATTACCAAGGACGAAAACGAACCACGATGCCCTTTGGGTTATAGTGGAAAGACTTATTAAGTCATCTCTTCTTCTACCTATTAATGAATGAATTTTATTCGATAAGTTGGTTCCTATGTAATTGAAGGAGATAGTAGTTCATCATGGAGTTCTCGTGTCTATTGTATTCGACCAAGATTTAAGATTTAATTCAAGGTTTTAGAAAAAATTTCAAGAATGTTTGAGGAGCTATGTTGAATATAAGTAAAGCTTATCATCCACAGACTGGCGACCAAAGTGAAAGAATGAACCAGACAGTTGAAGATATGTTACGTGTTTGTGCTAATGATTTTAGAAGAAATTGAGATGAAGTTGGAAAACGTGAGATACTTGGACTAAAGTTGGTACAACAAATGAAGGAAGTTGCCGATATTATTTAGAAAAGGTTAAGTGCAGCACATGATCGTCAAAGGAAATTTGCAGATCAATTCAGAAGGAATCTAGAATTTAAATAAGGAGATCTAGTATTACTGAAACTGTCACCGTGTAAAGGATTGTCGAGATTCGTAAAGAAAAGAAAGTTGAGTCCATGATACATTGGACCTTTTGAAATTTTGAAATGTTTCGGAAATGTAGCATAAAAATTGGCGTTACCCCAGCATATGGAGCACATTCATAATGTATTTCACGTATTGATACTTAAGAAGTACAATCCAGACTTTAGGCATGTAATCGAATATGAGTCAATAGAACTTCAAGCAGATTTATCATATTTAGAGAATCCAATAGAGATTCTAGAAGAAAGAGACAAAGTGTTGAGAAATAAAGTTGTAAATTTAGTAAGAATGTTGTGGAGAAACACAAAGGTTGAAGAGTCAACCTGGGAGCTAGAAAGTGATATGCGAGAAAAGTACCCTTAGTTATTTACTTAGGAGATTATGAGGACAAAATCCTTTTAAGGGGGAAGGATGTAATATCCGGGATATATCGTGTAATTATTTTTATCAATAAATAATTACTATATGATTATTATGTTATTTTTTAATGAATTATCTGATGATTGGTATTGGTATTTAGATATTTATATGTGATAATTTTGGTATTTTTCTGGTAATTTTTAGATTGTTAAATGATTTTAGAAAGGAGTTATAGATTTAATAATTATTTTCTAAGAATTATAAAACTATTATATAAAACAGGGAATCATCCAACATCAACCGTTTTTACGTTTTTACAACTCGAAACTCTTCGGAAAACTCCTTACCTAATCTGAGTACTCCAAACATTTTTCATGTTTTGACTTTTTCGATCTGGAGTACGATTTGACCCGTATGAGTCCGGATTCTCGGGAGACGGGATATTATTACGTTATATTCTCGTAGAGTGTTTTATAAGAAGCCCGGTTTTGATAATTATGCAAAACTGATATCAAATCAGATCATTTTTGCAGTTACTTAGCAGCTAAATAATCTATTTTCAGATCCAATACGATCTAACGGTTATTAATATTCCAAAAGTATAAATAGCCTTTTTCTTATTTTATTTTATTCGTATAATTATAAAAAAAATAGTTAAAACCAATAATTTACAGAATATACTCGAATACTCGTCGTGTTCTTGAAAATCAAACCTAAGAACGAAGGCGTTATCGAAATCAAAACTAGGCGTATAAGTAGCTGAATTAAAACTCTTGAAAAGTACTTTCAGAATCCACCATCAATTTCAGTGCAGAAATTAAGGTTATTCTCCTATTTATTTAATTTAATTTGAATTAATTAATGATTAAAATATGAAATTTTAATTTTGATGTTGTTTGTATGATTTGATGATCGTATCTTATAGATAATTTTGTCCCGATCATTTTGATATATTATATGTCGAATTTGGAGTTCAATAACATATAGAAAAAATGGTTTGATATTCGAATTAAAAAAATTAGGGTTTATGTGTTTGAATGTTCTTAATCAATTTTTGGATATTTTTAAACTGTTGATTCTGGATTGAAATTGAGAATACTAGTTTGTAGATCGTCTCAAGACGATTCGATTCATGTAATTGGTTTTGATATTGGACTGTTAAATCAAGCTCGTCGGAAGAGAGAAGCTCACCGGAAATGTTAAGTTTTTGGCCGATTGGCGAACTGTTTTCAAGATTTAAGGCCATGGTGAAGTTTCTAGCATCAAGGATTACTAATTTGCAGTTTTGTGGTAATTTTCTGGGCAAGGACACGACGACCGGCGAAGTCGCCGCCGGTGTAGTCGCCGAAGAAGATGATGAGGATGGCTAAATTGCCATTTAATCCCCGACGTTTATCCTGATTTATAAAAATTCTATTTATGTTAGAAAAATTCACAAAAATAATATTTATGTTTTATATATTTTCAAAAATATTATTTTCTTTTTATAATTATTCTCAGAAATTGTTTTGAATTATTTAAAATTCCGAAAATCAATATTTTTAATTCTGAAAATTATTTTATTAAAAATAAATCTAAATTATTTAATTAAATAATTTTAGTTAATAACTAATTATTTAATTGGTCAATTATTTTAAATATTAATTGATTAATTTATTTAATTAGTTATTAATTAATTTTAATTTATTATTTAATTAGATTTAATTATTTCTTTTGAATTAAAAATTCCAAAAAAATAGTTTCAAGCTTTAAATATCATTTTAAATTATTTTCAAAACTCGATAATTATTAGTTGTAGGTTGAACTAGTTTGGATTTGGTACGATGTAATAAATGATAAGGCTGTGGCTTGTTTCATACTTTAACCTATTGCGATCCATGGGTATGGTATATAAGGGTCATTTCATATATTACTTTCATAAAGAGGTTTGTATATGGTGTGAGTGTCTGTGTGTTGTGAACCCCAAACTTCTGACAGGGGTTTGGAGGGCGTCACCTATATCATCTTGATGCTTGGATTCACGCGCCAATGCTAATAGAGATGGGCAGATGAATGCAAATGAATTATCTTCTAAATCCATGCACAACTTGTGAGTGTACCATGGATGAAATAAGGCGTTGCATAGTTAGTTTTTATGTAAAATAAATATATATAATTAGATATTATTAAATAAATGAATAAGAAATTAAAGACTTACATCATAAAAATTTGCAGAATGGGTATATTAAGCCAACTCAACTTCAAAAACTCGTAGACATCTTCATTGGTGACATACATGGGAAATTTAGCACTTTTATGAAATTTAAACACCTCCTCATTTTAATCAGCAGCGTTAGTAGTAGATTCTCGAAGCATATTTTCAACCAAAAGTTCGACATTTTTCACTCAATTTGCCACCTCTGGGAAAATCTTGATTCTTGATAATAGGCGACGTTGACTCTTCACTAACAATCTTTTTTAGTTTGTGAGAAGCTACCTTATAACATTTTTCTTCGCAGGTTCCTACTTAAAAATAAATTAAGTCAAAACTGCATTTTTCTTTATTTTCCTCTGTAGTTCTATGAAGTGAAACAAAATGAATAGCCTTATTTTTTTTATTAAAAGATCTTACCTGACTCAAGATCACAATATCTTTTGGCCATTGAACAAAAGCTACCAGTTGCGTCGCCTACAGTTTTGACGCAGCAACAACCTTGACTAACAAGCAATAAAATATATATTACTAATCTAAAAAAGTACCAAATGAAAACTAGTTAACACACAATTACCAATTAGACATTCTAGTATAAGAAAATTATAAAGCAGCTAAGATCAAAATGTTTACAAGATATAAGTTACCAAATAAATAAAAAGGAAGTTTGTTGAGGTTAAAACTGCTTACAATTTTGTTAAACACTTCTCTAGTGTGCTCTTACCCATTCATAACTACGCACAGTCGATAAAATTGATGGATCAATGGATGATTCCGACATGTCTAAAGAATCGATGGGATCATTTTGGTGCCACTTGCCCCGATTTCCTATATATCCACCTTTTCTAAAAAATGTGGATCTTTGTCGTCTTTCTTACTTTCCTTCACTTTTTCACTAATTTCCTACACATTAACATATGTAAAACAAAATAAGGTTTGGGTTAAAATGTTATGGTGAATAATATCCACCTCAAGAAACTATCAATATTCTTGAAAAAAAAACTACTAATGTTTACCTTAAACTCAGGAGATTCGTGTATTTTTTTAAAGGTTTCCCAGTCATCTCCATTAATATAAGGATATGTTTCACAGGCGTTCTTGCCTGTATGCAAAAAATATCGAACCAGATTTGTGTTGAAAATCTTCTAACTCTTTTCCAATAGCTTCCAACACTTGTTTTTTTAACCGGTAATCCTTCAATTTCCAGTGCATCAATTATAACCGATTTTAATTTACAAATAAAGACTGTGAAGAATAAACATCTAATCTAATAGATTTTTATAAATATATTTGTATACCTTAATATCTTCCCAAATCACATTCTTTAATCTGTGGCTAAGTATATCCAAACTCTTGATATTTATATTAACATGTAATCTACCAGCTCTTCCAACATATGACGCAAACCGGGGTGCCATCTCCCTTATCGGGTTACCATATTCATCAAACTCAAGGTTGGACTCGATTTTTTAATTTTTAACGTTTTCTTTTAATTTTGAGCACAAGGTTGGACCTCTAATCTTTCTCTTATTGCCTCGACTTGAACTTGACTTATTATTATCCACATTCATTGCAAATACTTGGATCATGACAGCAAATATGGTATGAGGTAATATCGAAAGTAAAAAATGATGAACTATAAAAAATATAGTAAGTTAATATGGGATCCTTACAACAACTTTCACACGAATTTGTAAGTATTGTATAATGTATTGACATGACATATAGAATTCTCCCTATTCGCGATACAATAAGCTATAAAACTATTCTTCTCGCTTTCCCTATTTCATATTTAAGTTTTTAACATAAATTATATTCAAGTAAACTCGGAATTAAAGGTACAACGGGAACATGTAGCAAAGAGTTAAAAAATTAGGATGTACACTACATGTCTTTTAAGATGAATCTTTTCCCTATGGATAAATGGAGGTTTACTATAGTATTCACTTGAAATTTACCAAAATTGGAAGTGGTGAAAAAATTAAAAATCATATTATAAAGTCTAAAAATTTATGTTTAAACGCGTTAATTACTCGATAAAAAGTTGCATAATAATATAAAAACATGATAATCATAAGTAAGTAATAATGTGAGGAATTGGTTTATTATTGATATCACTGGTAGTATCATTATTATTAGAATTGTAGTTGCAATATATTTTTGTAACTACTGGATACATAAACTCTAGTATTAGACTAGCCTTTGGTTTTGATAAAAGAACGATTGTGTTCATTTTTTAACCCACTTCCCACTCTTTAAATGATGCATCTGCCGAATCAAGGTTATGTATTTCTTTAAGTAAGGATCAACTTCAGTCTGTTGTAGGACAAATAGATGTGCTCTATCACACAATTCAGCATTGGGAGTGATCAATTTATTTCCCAACATACCTTGACCTTCGAGTCTTCCCTCATGACGAGATTTAAGAATTTGGCCTGGATCAACAGAAGCTAAGTACTCGGTGCAAAATTCAACAGTCTCTTCAAACGAATATCCTTCAATAATGCTACCTTCAGGACGATACCGATTCCAAACATATGCTTTCAGGATTCACAAGAATCTCTCAAATGGATACATTTACCGCAAATAAAATGGACCACGTAATTTAATTTCTCTCACCAGATGAATAACTAAATGTACCATAATATCAAAGGACGCGGGCAAATTCACAAAGTGTAAATATAATATTGGCTTGCAATGTATCCAACGTCATGGGATCAATCACCTTACTGCATATAGCATTAAAGAAGAACCATAATTTTGTTATGACCAATCTCACATGCTTCGGTAATATCCCTCGAATGGTAATCGGTAATAAATGTTGCATTAACAAATGACAATCATGTGATTTTAGCCCCACCAATTTCAAATCTTTCATCGATATAAGCCTTTAAATGTTTAAAAAATATCCTGATGGAATCTTAATACCTGATAAACACTCACAAAAGCTAATTTTCTCCTTTCTAGACAAAGTGTAACATGTCGGAGGCAAATATGAACGTTTTCTCGATATTTGTGGTGCTAGTTCTTTTCGTATTCCCATATCTTCCATGTCTAATCTTGCTTCGATTACATCCTTATCTTTTCAGGTATATTTAACAATGTCCCAATAATTCTTTCACAAACATTTTTTTTAAATCCCAATAAAATTAAGATAATGTCTAACTTATAAGTGTTCCCAATATGGAAGATCCCAAAAAATAGATCTCTTCTTCCATAATTTGCTTTCGTTGGGATTTTTATAAAGTTTTTCTAGTACAACTTCAATATCTTTGACCCGATCAAGAACTTGTTTTCCAGATAAAGGAAAATGAGCAACTCGACACTCGATATTTCCATGGAAAGGCTTTTTATTTTTCTGATAAGGGTGATTACTAAGAAAGGTTTACCCTGTACTTTGAAAGGTTTCCATATGCAGGAAAATTATTTATGGTGCAAAATATCATAGCACGCAAAGTGGAATCAGATTGACTATAAGCATCATAATTATTACACCTTTGTCCCATAAGATTTTTAAGTCTTCAATAAGCGGCTAAAGATAAACATCTATGTTATTCCCCACTTCCTTAGGACCTGAGATTAGCAATGTTAATATTATGTACTTACGCTTCATGCAAAACCACAGAGGCAAATTATAAACATTCAAAAGAACTGGCCATGTGCTGTGATTAGAGCTCATAGTGCGATATGGATTCATGCCATCTGCACAAAGTCCAAGCCCTAGATTTCTAGATTCCTCGCTAAATTCAGGAAACTTTCCATCGATGATTCTCTATTGTTGAGAGTCACCAGGGTGTCTAAGCATCCCATCAGATTTTCTCCCTTCTACATGCCACCTAAGACGCTTTCACTGTAACATAGTATTATTTTCCTGTCCTTGATCTATGTCGAGCTATTCAAACCATCCTTTTTTAGATTAAATAACTATCTTCAATCTTGCTCAAAAGATACTTTGATAGTATTAACGTTTTAGGCAGTTACGCAGTTACGCTAGTGTTATAGGTATATGTAGTGGACACGACAATGGTATAGTAGTGTCTTGTGAGCATATTGGGCCGGTACATCCATCAAATAGATAATAATAAAGTCTGGGAATTGTTTATTGTTGTCTTTCATCCACTATTTTTATATGACTTGAACAACTTAAATAACGAATCAAGCCGAGTATGAGTTAATCTCGATTGAAGTTTGAGCCACACACTAATAAAACTTGAATAGACTTGATAAGTTTATCGAATATAGATATCGAGCTCGAATACTTATTAAATTGTGTTGAGTTAAAGAATAGCGGCGAGTAGGGTTTAATTATCACTTCAACCATAAGCTAACTATTGAACTTTCAATAATCATCTCAAATAAAGATTTATTCAAAAACAAGTATTTCTTGTATCTTTTTTTGAACTAATTATTTTATAAAAATATCAAATATATTTTTTTTGGTTATATTTTTAAGAAATATTGTTGGAGACATCACTACTCAAATTATACATTAAAAAGTATAGTGGTAATGTTGTGAATTTACTATGAAATATTATGTATATTAAAATCAACGAGCTTACTTTATGTTTTTATATCACTTTGCATTACTAAATTTATTCTAGTACATATTTTATTTTCTTTATTTTCTTTAATGTTTATCAAAACTTCTTTATATAAATTTTTGATATTACAATTTTATTTTAACAATGAATTTGATTTGTTGACGTATAGTATTTGTCATTGATGTTGTGTAAAATACCTTGCAAGCCTTAGAGTAAAAATTTGAGTGTTCTCTCGTGAATTAACATTAAATATTGATTTTATATTTTAATTTTCATTGAAAGAATGCAACCAATTTACATATTGTTGAATGAAATTCTAATTTATATAGCTTTATACAATTTTAGTATTTTATAATATAATGAAATTATTGTTAAGTTTGATATTGACAATAGTAAACGTAAAATTTTCTTTATTATATAAATTAAAATTTAACTGATAAAATTGAATTATAGTATTTAATTTATAAATTCCAACAAGCGCACATATGTTTTTTCATTCACAATCTTTTAATATTATATCTATGGTTGATAACTTTTTTTTTAATATCTTATTACATAAGTTATAAATTTGAGGATATATTCAAAAAATTTCTTATTTGTCATGTATTTTTAAAATGAAAAGAAATTTGTGCAATACATATTACACGTTCTTTACTTTTTCAATTTATAATTACGAATATGATATATGTACAATTATCTTATTAATTTGAGAATTGTAAGATATCTTACTTTAAATGTAAGATGTATATTTTTATACAAAAATAAACATAAATTTTCAATTTATTAAAATATATTGGAAAAGCTTTTTGTGCATGTGTATACTTTCTTATGGATATATTATTTTGTTGGGGTTCGTTGACTCATTTTTGGTCACCTTTTTTTTTAATATCTCATATACCACCATAAGAATAATGTTAGACAAAAGTATTTTTTTAAATTTTTAAATTACATTTTTTTCTATTTTTAATAAATATGAATAAAGATTTTATATTAAATAATAGAACTAGGTCTACACAATAAATAAATTATTAGTTATATTCAAGCAGATGCATATAATAATTAAAACTTATACCGAATTTAAATATAGAATGGGAAGGTTAAAACCGTCAAATTATAATGTCCAAACCCTAGATAGTGTATGTCTTGACTCCTTTATATAAATATAATACATTCTCACTGTATTATGTTGGCCGCCTTACACACTTCTCTCTGTCCTAAATTCTATCTTCTATCTTCTATCTTATAATAAATTTTCAGTGTAGCATACTAGCAACCGCACGCATCTTAGCCGCCCCTTAACATTTCTATTCTATATTCTATCATCCATTGATTGTATTCCAGGCCTCCTGAATCATTTAGTTCTTTCAATTGATTTTGTAAAGTACCATAGTACACAAAATTTGGCCTCTTAGTTTATGGAATTTCTACCTATAAGTCTAGTCTCTGGGCATGATCAACAAGAAGTAAGTTTGTATTTACATCTATTTTATGTTTCACATGTCAGATCTAAATATTTTATGTCAGATCTTATTATTGCACTTATGACTATCATTTCATAACTAATTTATTGTATGTATGTCTTTTTATCATTTTCAATTAGGGACGATAGTAAATTATAAATACTTAATCATAAAATTGAAATTGATTGACTTTTGTTAAGGTGTGGTAAGAAATATGAATAGGTACTCTAACCATGTTTAATTTGTATACATGTACAAGTTTCCAATATTTTGATATAGATCCATAATTTGACTTATGCACACAACATTATTCATTTGAATTATGAATTATTCTAATTTCCAATATATATGTCTAAGAATACATATATATTTTTTTGACTCATTATCTATATTAATGTTCGGTGCCTGTAAATAATAATGGTTACTAAATTTTAAGAATTTTGATTAGCTTGTATGCTAAAAGTATTTATACTGCACAATATACACAGTGAATAATCCAGAAGTTGACTACGCCTGGGAGCATGGCACAAATGTGTGGAAGGGTGATAAACCCTATTTTGAGTGGAAATATTGTGGACACACAGTGCAAGGCATTTCAAGGCTTAAATACCACCTTGCCAACGCATACGGCATAGTTAAGGTCTGTGATTTGCTGCCTAATTCTGTCAAGCAAGGATTTAGAAATAACTTTGTTGCAGATCCCTACGATCCGGAATTCCTATATCTCAAGCAGAAGCAAAATAGGGTTCCACCTGTAGAAGTTAGACCCTGTGATGTGGTAAGATCAAGCCTTCTGACTCTCAGCACTACAAAAAAAAGCGTAAATACAACCAGAAAAAACCGGTTGTATTTAGTTAAATTCGACCGTTTTTGGTTGTATTTAGCTAAATACAACCGGTTTTTGGCCGGTCGAAAATACTCGAGTAATATTTAGTAGACCCGTTGTATTTAAATTTGCCAAATTTTGCTTTAAATTTCAAATTTTCATTTGAATTTAAAAAAATCCGGCATAAAAAACCATGAAAATTTAAAAATCCCGCCTGAAATGCTTAATTCGACTGCATATGCTTGTTTATTAAATTCAACCACTTTCGGTGAAAAAATAATTTCTATTGTTTCCGGTAAATATACAATTTCAACTGTTTTTGGTCAATAATTATATTGAACTCGTTTCGGTCGAATTAACATAACAAAAATTCAAAAAAAAATCCTGCTGTAAACCACCTCTAAAGAAAAAGCCAGATATTTTTCGTTCCAAACATCACAAAATAATAAAGAGAAACATTTAAAACAGTTGGCTTAAAACCATAAACTAATTAGTTCAGCTAGTTTCGTCATCGTGAAACAACTAGAAAGTTTGATGACCATTAGTTACATGCCCCACGAACTTAACAAAAGAGCTACATAGCTTTACAAAAGAGGAGCGGATATTCTAAAACCCAAAAGGTTCTGCAGTTCATGAAAAGCTGAGCAAATATTACCATATTATCGAGCTAATATACCAAAGCCTACATCAACGGGTAGTAACGTGCATCAAGGTCTTCATCTTCATTTCCTCCTGATACTTCATCCCCATTGTCGCCCGACTCAGCCATCATAGTTTCCTACGTAAATATACCTGACTTGTTAGTAACTACAATTTCCACATATTAGCAATATTCAGCATTAACACATATACTAATTCTATTCACGACATAAACTACACTAAAATGCAAGTACACTAAAAAGATTAACAATCCATTAATCAAAAGATTAACACTCCAACTTATATGACCATTTAATTCCGATCTTTCCAAATTCAAATGTTGTATTAGACGGCAACTTTAATAAATCATTGGAACTAAAATACCACATACTAGCATACCACTTGATGTGCTTCAATTTAAGACAATAGATCTTGCAAATAAAATCATCAAATAGGCCACGTGTTAGCTATCCTATCAATAACTTCTAAAGGCAATATGTGCAATTATTTCCTGGAACAAATTAGCAAGGCACAAGGAGTATCTTCATTGTAATTGCTTGACCAACATTCACAGTTAGTAAACAAGTTTTGAACCATGCTTTTTACGATAAAAACAATAAACTTGCACATTATCGTTGTAAATGGTAAACAGACCAACGAAAGCCCACATAAACTTTACAATATCTCACGTCAAGATTAGCAACCTTGTTTTTTAAAAAATTTAGCCATCTCCTAAACATACACTAGTCACACACAAAGTCACGCACACACAGTCACTCACACACATTGAACACACATTACCGCTAAGCAATTCTTCCCTTTTATTGTGTTTACCAAGTATAATTTCTATACTTTTGATAATTCACATGTTACAAACACTTTTCATGACACTGTTAAAATAATATAAGCTAAACTTATTTTATAATATTAATTATCTAGAATGTTCTTGAAATATCTACTTTAGTCTTTTGAGTTCAAGTCCTTTGAGCTCTTGTCTTTTGAGTTCATGTCTCTTTGCTTTTCATGTTCCTAGAGAGTTACTAAATTTATTAAGGTGCATGTACTAGAAACTTTCTAGGAGGTTCCATGTAGTCCTATAAATAGGACAATCTTCCAAGCTTTGTTATCATAAAAAAGTTTATCAAATCATTTGAGTGAAATACTTTTGTGAGTTTATTATATTTCTTTTGTGTGAGTAAGTTGTGTGGATTATTGAGAACAAGTTTCTTCTCTTTAATCTCCAACATTGTTATACACTTAAATTCCTACAAAGTGGTATCAAGAGCAAGGTTAAGAGATGGCTTCCAACAACAACATGTTGCAACCTCAACTTCCTCGTTTGACGGGAAAGAATTACAACCAATGGAGCATCCAAATGAAGGTTTTATATGGCTCTCAAGATCTTTGGGAAATTGTGGAGAATGGATATGAAGAACCGGAGAATCAAACAAATCTCTCAACACAACAATTAAACACTTTGAAGGAGAATCGAAAGAAAGACAAAAAGGCTCTCTACTTTATTTATCAAGCGGTGGATGAAGTAATTTTTGAGAGGATTTCAACGGCGTCAACATCAAAGGAGGCATGGGACATCCTCAACAAGGCATACAAGGGTGAAGAAAAAGTCAAAATGGTAAGGCTTCAAGCTCTAAGAGGTGAATTTGATTCACTAAATATGAAGGAAAGTGAAACGGTGGAGGAATATTATAATCGAACAATTTCGATTGTTAATCAACTTCGTGTAAATGGTGAAGATATTACGGATAGAAGAATCTTGGAAAAAATTCTTCGTAGCATGACTCGAAAATTTGAGCATGTTGTTGTGGCTATTGAAGAATCAAAGGATATGAATACTTTCTCTCTTGAAGAATTGTTGGGCTCATTACAATCTCACGAACTCCGCATCAAACAATTTGACTCATCTCCTTCCGAGCAAGCTTTTCAAGTTCAAGACACTAATCGTGGTGGTTTTAGAGGAAGAGGTGGAAGAGGATCATTTCGTGGTCGAGGACAAGGAAGAGGAAAGGTGCCAAGTGAAACTTCTAGCACATATCAAAGAGGAAGAGGAAGAGCTCGTGGAGGTTACAATGGAAGAGGAAGAGGTAATTCTTTTAATTTTCAATGCCATTATTGTCATAAAAATGGGCATATGAAAAAAGATTGTTATAAAAGGATTAATGATGAAAAAGATGAATCAAATTTTCTACATGAAAATGTTGAGGAGAAAGATGAAAGTATGCTTCTTGTTAGTAATGTTCAAGAAGAATCTCTTGAAGATGTTTGGTATATCGATAGTGGTTGTAGTAACCACATGACCGGAAATAAAAATTGCTTTGTGAATTTTGATGAAAGTGTCCAACGAGAAGTCAAGACGGGTGACAACAAAAGGCTCATTGTCAAAGGTTGTGGGGATATTCCAATCCGAACAAAGCAAGGTACAAACTACATCTCTAATGTTTACTATGTACCCGATCTTAAACATAATCTTTTAAGTGTTGGGCAACTTACAAGAAAGGGACATCATGTGAATTTTAAAGATGATTTTTGTGTGATCAAAGATAAAAATGGTGTTCTTGTTGCAAGAGTCAAGATGACATCAACTAAAATGTTTCCATTGAAAATTCAAAGTGAGTCTCTTCCATGTTTTGCTAATATTGTGAATGACAAGTCTTGGCTTTGGCATCTTCGATATAATCACTTGAGTTTTAGCACTCTATCAAAGATATGTAAAGGTCATATGGTGAGAGGCATTCCAAATATTCAAAGGCAAGATCGAGTATGTGAAGATTGTATTTTTTGGCAAGCATCATCGAGATCCATTTCCAAAAGAGAAGGCATGGCGAGCTAAAAAACCATTGGAATTGGTACATTCGGATTTATGTGGACCTATGCGCATAAACTCTATTGGAGGTAGCCGCTATTTTCTCACTTTTATTGATGATTATAGTCGCAAGATGTGGATTTATTTTCTCAAAGAAAAATCTCAAGTATTTGAAACATTTAAAGTTTTTAAAGCATATGTGGAGAAAGAAAGTGGTTATTCTTTAAAGACACTACGATCCGATCGTGGTGGTGAATATATGTCCCAAGAATTTGGAAGTTTTTTGAAGAAGCATGGCATTCGTCATCAACTAACGGTTCGCTCAACCCCTCAACAAAATGGGGTGGCCGAGAGAAAGAACCGAATAATCATGGAGCTTGTTCGAAGTATGTTGAAAACAAAAGGATTGCCTAAGATGTTTTGGGCCGAAGCGGTGGCATGTGCATGCTATGTTCTCAATCGTGCACCTACTAAAAGTGTACAAGAGAAGACTCCACAAGAAGCTTGGAGTCGTAAGAAGCCATGTGTCTCTCACTTTAGAATTTTTGGAAGCATTTGTTACTCTCATGTGCCCGATGAAAAGAGAGGCAAACTTGATGATAAATCCGAAAAATGCATCTTTGTTGGTTATAGTGAAGCTTCCAAGGCATACAAATTATATAATCCAATTACAAAGAAGGTCATAATTAGCCGTGATGTAATTTTCAATGAGGAGGCTTCATGGGAATGGAAGAATGAGAAAGAAAGTTCAAGAATCTTTCTTGATGATGATGCATTTGAACCAATTGAAGAAGAAGGCTCCACTCCACCATCCAATTCTCCTCCAAGCTCGTCATCATCTTCAAGTTACGAATCACCACCTAGAAAGACAAGATCAATGGCGGACCTTTATGGAACAACCAGAAGAATTTTGGAAGATGAATTTGTTGATTTTGCCTTATATGCAAATGCGGATCCGGTTGCTTTTGATGATGCCGCTAAGGAAAATAAATGGAGGCAAGCTATGGATCAAGAAATTGAAGCAATTGAAAGAAATCAAACATGGGAGTTAGTTGAAGCTCCTAAGGAAAAGAAGCCCATTGGAGTCAAGTGGGTTTATAAGACAAAATTAAATGCACAAGGTGAAGTTGAAAAGCACAAGGCACGATTGGTTGTAAAAGGCTACAAGCAAAAATATGGGGTTGATTATAAAGAAGTATTTGCTCCCGTAGCACGCCTTGAAACCATCCGTTTGATCCTTTCTTTGGCCGCTCAAAATAAGTGGAAAGTTCACCAAATGGACGTCAAATCCGCTTTTTTAAATGGAGAATTACAAGAAGAGGTGTATATTGATCAACCACCGGGCTATGTAAAGAAGAATGAAGAAAATAAAGTCTATCGGTTGAAGAAGGCTTTGTATGGCCTAAAGCAAGCCCCTCGTGCATGGTATAGTCGCATAGATGAATATTTTGTGAAGATGGGATTCAAGAGGTGTCCATTTGAGCATACACTTTACATCAAGGAGAACAAAGGTAAAATTCTCATCATTGGCTTGTACGTGGATGATTTGATTTTTACGGGAAATAATGATGATGATATTGAAGAATTCAAGAATAATATGATGCAAGAATTTGAGATGACTGATTTGGGACTACTTCATTACTTTCTTGGTATTGAAGTAAAGCAAGATGAGAATGGCATTTTTATCTCTCAAGAAAAGTATGCAAGAGATTTGATGAAGAAGTTTAGAATGGAAGATGCAAAACCAAGTAGTACTCCCGTTGAAGTTGGCTTGAAATTGAGCATGAATGATGATTCTAAGTTTGTTGATCCTACATTATATAGAAGTCTTGTTGGAAGTTTGATGTACTTGACCGCCACTCGACCGGATATAACATATGGTGTTAGTTTGATTAGTAGATTCATGGAGCAACCAAAGAAGACACATTGGGAGGCCGGAAAAAGAATCTTGAGGTATGTTCGTGGAACACTTGGAGATGGAATTTATTATCAAAAGGGAAATGATACCAAGGTGATTGGATATTGCGATAGTGATTGGGCCGGAAGTATTGATGATAGTAAAAGCACTTCGGGAAATGTTTTCTTCACTGGCTCTAGTGCCATCACATGGATGTCAAAGAAGCAACAAGTTGTGGCTCTCTCGACGGCGGAGGCGGAATATATTTCTTTATCATTAGCTAGTTGTCAAGCTTTATGGATAACATGGGTGTTAGAGGACCTCAAGCATGCCACAAAAGAAAGTCCGATCATATATTGTGATAACAAGTCCGCTATAGCACTCACGGAAAATCCGGTGTTTCATGGGAAGAGCAAGCATATTAGAATCAAATATCATTTTATTCGAGACTTGGTGAAGAAAGGAGAAGTCGTGGTCGAACATTGCAAGACACAAGACCAAATTGGTGATATTTTCACTAAACCTTTGAGGCCCGACATTTTCAAGAAGTTGAAGAAGAAACTTGGCATGTGCAAAGTTTAGCTTAAGGGGGGCTGTTAAAATAATATAAGCTAAACTTATTTTATAATATTAATTATCTAGAATGTTCTTGAAATATCTACTTTAGTCTTTTGAGTTCAAGTCCTTTGAGCTCTTGTCTTTTGAGTTCATGTCTCTTTGCTTTTCATGTTCCTAGAGAGTTACTAAATTTATTAAGGTGCATGTACTAGAAACTTTCTAGGAGGTTCCATGTAGTCCTATAAATAGGACAATCTTCCAAGCTTTGTTATCATAAAAAAGTTTATCAAATCATTTGAGTGAAATACTTTTGTGAGTTTATTATATTTCTTTTGTGTGAGTAAGTTGTGTGGATTATTGAGAACAAGTTTCTTCTCTTTAATCTCCAACATTGTTATACACTTAAATTCCTACAGACACCTATATAAAAATTAGGTGGTCGTTAAATTATGAGCGTCTATTCAGAGAATTCCACCCTTAATCCCCAATCACCTAACATCAGTAAAAACTAATCACTATACTAAGATAAGATATTACCAAACCAATACAATGATCAGCTTTTTCCAAATCAACTGATCAAGATTAGTTTTCTTTTTCTCAGAAAATGAACCACCAAATTAAACTCAATACAGTAACACGTGATTTCCGCAACATAAAATCAGCATTAACATTCATCATTTAAACAGGGAAAACCACAGAATACTATAATATTTTCTAAACAGATTACATATTTTGTAAATAATATCACTAATATTTTCTGAAAGAACTCATTTAAACAGGGAAAACCACATAGTACTGTGGTTTGGCTGACATGCTGATGAAGAGTTTAGCACTGAAGACTGCTAAGACAAAAATTGATGAGGAAAATTGAAAGAGAAATATACAAACATTTACTGACTCCCACAAATTACATTTCATTTCATTTCATTTTAAATAATTTTAACTTAACCAAAATTAATATATTTACTGATTCGAATAACACCCCTCATCCAAATAAAGTTATTAAAACATGTCAAACCATAAATCTCAAATATTTTAGGATAATACAATACATAAAATTATGTAATTTTGGTTACAAATGTCACTAATATCAACAGACAGAGATGTAACTACTCTATAATTCATATTTTATCGAGCAATAAAATTATGTGATTTATGCTTCAGAACCTTATGATAACAAGACGTGTGACAAAAGCAAACCCATAATAAAGCCAAAACAGAGTACTACAAGGTTTGAATCTATCAACGACGCCAGCGGTTACGAAAATTGCAAAGCGGAGAAGAAAGGGTATCCCCCAAAGAGCTCCAACTGGTGGATTTATATATAGCTAGAAATAATTAATTAAATTAGTATTAGGTAGTGTTGTTTATCAACTAAATTGTCCATGTGTTAGTGATTATTATCAAGGTACTCGTTGAGTGTGTCTAAATATACATAAGCAAAAAAGATTAAACACATAAAACCCTAATCTTAACAAACTGGAAATACCCATAAAAAAGGAATTCTGAAACACGTGATTGAAAAATAATTAAGACCACAAAGAGTCACTAATCACAAACCATCATCAACTTAATGATTTAAAAAAATAAAAGCATGTTACCTCAAGAATGATCTTGTCATTCTTCTTCAAGATCGGACCAAGCAAAGCACTTGCTGCCCGTATGTAATGATTGTGCAATTGTTGCTGCCTTGGGTCCGGAAGAGCAGCGTAGGCTAATTTACGCACCTCCTCGTCAAGAGCAGACTACTTCACCTCACGCGTGGGTAAAGAAAGAACCATCTCCCACACCGCATCGAATATCTCCGACATTATCTTGTATATTTCATCAGGTACAGCAACAGATTGAGCAATAGACTGGGATCTGCCCATTTTTTGTTTCTTAATCACTTGTAGTGCATACCGTGGGCCCAGAAGTTTAGCCAGAGTGTTTTGGGGATAAAGGTTGATCTTCCCTTTCCTTGGCGATCTTGCATTAGTCAACACAATGATCTCTTTTTTTTTTATAAAATTCCCTTTGGGCACAGGGGGATGAAGGTTCTTCGATAAGCTCGAACTCAGGTGCCAATTCAATCCGCGCGTTTTCATTTTTTTCTGCAAGATTTGAAAACATTGTTAGGTCTCAATATGTTTGTAGAAGGGGGGTTGAATACAAACAATACCGTTTAATCGAATAAAATGCGGAATAAAAATGTGAAACAAAATTCAAGTTAAATAAAATTATTATTAAACTTGAAAGGTGTTACAACAACGGTATCGTTTACAAGGGATCAATCTCAAATCAATTATTACAAATCTAGAATAAATTTGACATGAACTTTTTCTATTTTTGCAATGAAAAGATCAAATGCTAAAACCGATTTGAGATTAAGTTCTAGGGATTTTGATCCGCTAGATTGTTACACAGAACAAGATAAATATTTCTAGTTGATTGGATTTAACTTTACAATCTAGAAATTTAATCTTGAAGTATGCAGATGAAAAGATGAAATATTGCTGCTTGTTTTTCTTTTCTGCTTGTTCTTTACTTCTGTGTTCTGTATGATGATTAAAATGAATGTTCAGCTTCTGCTTCTTTTATCAACCAACCGAATAAAAATGAACTGGCATGACAATCTCGTTGGCTCAGCAAGACTTTCGGTAGGACTATCTTTTAGAAATAGCAAGACAATCAGAATGAACTAGCAAGACTTTCGGTAGGACAATCAGATTGTTTTTGCTGAAAATAAATAGATTTAAATCCTATAATAATTCTGGTAAGACAATCCTTTTGAATTAGCATGACTTTCGGTATGACTATTGATTGTCATACTGATTGTCATACTAATACAATCAGTTGTCTTGTTGAATTAAAACAGATTTTTAAACCAATTTAAATTCTGAAAATTCTTAATATTAATTCAGAATTAATTAATCAATTAATTCAATTTAATCAAATAAATTAATCTTTACAGATATAATTTATTTTCTTAATTAAATTATATGACTTAATTAATTAATAGAGAATTAATACTAATCTTGAGCAGAATCCATTCTTCTGTATATCTTCTGAAAATCACTGAAATATATGAATCAAATCCACCACTTCATTGTTGACACTCGATGTACTGTCTGGTTCATGA
The DNA here is from genome assembly GCF_009905375.1 of Apium graveolens. Lineage (NCBI taxonomy): Eukaryota > Viridiplantae > Streptophyta > Magnoliopsida > Apiales > Apiaceae > Apium > Apium graveolens. The sequence goes on from NC_133651.1 coordinate 43,935,578, forward strand.
GTGACTAACTTCCGTGACGTTTCTTCATGCCTTGACCTTGATACTCTTGATTTTCTTCAGACTAAATCCTTGTAATTAATTGATACCCTGACAAGATCTCTGTCACTTGATTAAATCCACAATCTTGATTTATATCACTGAGGCTTGATCAATTTCTTGAGCTTCTTCCAGTGAATTAAGTAATCAAGTCTGTAGATGAACAATGTTTCTTAATCCTTTGACATATGTTACTCTGTGAGATCTCTCTGACGATAGATCCACTATTTATTGATTACATTCTTAATTAAGTTGAGTTAAATCCTCGAATAAACAAATAGGCTATGACATATGCCTTTCAATCTCCCCCTATTTGCTTGTTAGACAATAACAACATATACCTAGAGGATAACTCAACTAACAAATAAGAAAAAGATATAAACAGTAATGCAAAGTAAATAGCAGAAAAGTTCTGGATTATATTTAACATTTTCCAGATTCCAAAAGAAATTTACAAGTGAATACAAGATAGATGTTCCTCTAGCCTGAACATATAACTACATTAGTCTATCTTGATTCATAAAGCTCTAATCATATTACATTGAGTTTTGAGCTAATTGAATTCAGTTGTCTTCTCTTCTGACTTCACCTTCTTCTAAATCTTGAAGCAACTCCTTGTCAAAGACATGATCCTTTTCTGAAGTAAAGCTGTCTGGCCTGACTGGTTGAACTCCAACTGTCTTTAGCTTATTCTTGAGTTGATTGTACCTTTTAATATTTTTTTCACAATAAGCTTGAATCAGATCAGCTGCTTGAGTTTTCAACATGGATGAATATCCAGCAGTTCTTAAGTGATGTTTCATCCAGACCATATGCTTAGTTGAGTAGTCTTTAAGAGATTGTGAATCGAGCTGGCAGATTTGAAGACAGTCAGACTTAAAGAATCTTACCTGATGAGGATTGTTGACCACTTGAGGACTAGCCCTGCTGGCAAACTCTTTGAGCCTATCTCGAAGAACTTCATTCAATTCTGAGCTTCTTTTGACTTTGTTGAGAAGAACCCAAATCTATGACAAAGAACGATTCTCAAATAGATGAAGTGACACCTTGAAAGATCCTTCGCTCTGACAATATACAAATATGGTCATCTCATTTAGGGATCTATCAAAGGCAGCTGTGATCCTTGAGACTTCAGTCTTTATAGCATTCATGTACATGTCATTGTTTGGATTAAAGATCTCCAGCTAGTCCAGAAGATGTAGAAACTGTCTATCATTGTTTGTGCTCAGCTGAGGCATATCAAGTACTCTCCTAGCTTCATCCCATTTTTCACCAATCTTCAGTCTGACATCTCTTCTCCTTTCTTGAGCCTTAATGTCATGAAGATGTTGCTTTTGAAGAGTTTCTGTTCTTTGTATGTCTTTCCTCATGTCAATGATCTGGGAGACCTTTTTGAGTTCAGCTTCTTTTCTTTTCATCTCTGACTGCTGCTGCTGAAACTCTTTCTCAAACAGAGGATCCACTGGAGCTTTCTCTTCCCATTCTCCAAAATCACTTTCCTCCTCAGCTTCAAAGAAACCATCTTTATCTCCCAAGACTGGTTCAGTGGGAACGTCACAAATATCAAAGTCATCATGTTCTCCACTATAGTAGATATCATCAGGCTTTCCTGTGCCTCCAACAGACGACTCTTTTTCTTTTCCCTTATCACTCTTCTCCCCCTTAGTTGAGGAATCCTCTACAGACTTTCCTTTAGGTCCTCCATGACCTCCATCACCTCCCGAGCCTGAGCCTCCACCAGACGGCCCTTCAAAGAAAGTCCTTTGTTCTTCATTAGGGCAGTGAGAATTTTTGATCATGTAGTACAGGTGCTTCATCCCTTCATTCAGATATTCAATACCCGTCACTATCTTCAGAAATCTGGAGGAATCCAGTTAATGATTCATTTCAACCAAGTCTTCAAGAGAAGTCTTTCTTGTATGTAGTGAGCAGAAGTTTGAAATGTCGTCAGCTGATAACGTTGGAGATTCCTGGATTGAGTTAAGCTTTGGTACAACAGATGTCTTCAAATCTGATATTTCAATCCTGATAAGACCCAGCTGTTTATTGACAGAGGTGGAAGAAGAAGACCGTTCAACCACTTGTGCTTTGAATGATTTAGCTTCAGCCTGACTTTTTGCAAGTTGTACCTTGAGATCAGCAATTTGAGCTAACAGATTTTCAGTGTTTGTGTATGTGTGTGCGCTCATCTGAATATCTCTCCTGTTTAATTCACTCATCTCACGTGCATGTGTATCTCTCAATATAATTGCTCGTGAGGAGTCTTCCTGAGGCTGATCTTCTCTACCTCCATTTAAAATCACCCTAGCCTCTTCAAGAGAGGTCAGTGGTGGTGCAATGGGAATTCGCGAGTCCCGATCCTCAGTCAAACCTATCATTTCATGTGAAATAGATGTCTGAATTGCTTTAAGGATAGATTGACCGAGTTGCCCTCCACTTTCTCCAGATAAATCTGTGAGTGGAGAATCCCGTGAGGGAGCCAAGGATGTTGGATCTGGGAGGGGAGAAAATGACTCTATTAAAGGTGGCTGAGAGTCAGATTTTCACTCAGAAGCATGTGACTGCTCTTCTGCCGTAACTATGGCAGGCACTGTAACCGACTCTATGTGCACTCCTCGCTCTATGTCCTGAGTAACATCTGTGGGTATGTATGGTTCCATTGTGAGTAATGGAATTGTGCATGACTCAGTACAAGATGCCATGGCCCTATGGAGAATTTCAATAGATTCATCCTGTTGAGAGGATGTTTCTAGTAACTGTTCAGTGGCTATTTCAAAGTCCATGTCCTGTTGGGAGGACAAGGATGGGCTTTCAGATGCCTCAGTAAATGTTCTTCTTTTCTTCGGAGGAGGCAGAGCTGAGGGTTCATTCACATCCACCAATACACTACTTCCTATTAACCTTCTGGGTAACATTTTAGACAATGGGGGGGAGGTTGAGATAAATTGTGAAACTGTGTTTGTCTCTATGACCTGGGATTGAAGCTGTGGTTCTACAACTTCATGGTCAGCCCTATCAACCACTGGGGGTCTTTCAATAGAAGTAGGAATGGAGTGAGAGTGAGGAATTACTACCTGTAATGGAAGAGCATCTGATGTTGGAGGAGCCTGGGTGGCTTGAACCACTGGAGGTTGAGCTTGCTGTTCATGACCGGGAAAATTGAAAATAGGTAAGGGAATATAAGTGGCCATGAAAGCAGATAAAAGTACTGGAACTTGCATGAATTTGAAAGTTGTGTCTTGTCGGGTGTAAATCTTTTTGCTTATAGGAGGGGGTTCGGTTACTGCTGAGTTAGCAAATAGAGTCTTATGCTCAGGTGTGAGAAGATGATCTGCTATAAGCATGAGAAAACGAGCATAGTAACACGAGACCCTACGATTTGTAGAATGATCACGTAAAGCAGTAGTGAGACGTCTCAAGAGAATGGGTAAAAGTAGTTTGCCAAAATTGATCATTTGATTGAAAACAACCGCAGGACCAATATACTGCAGAGTGCAAGTGATGTTGTGAAAGTTGGATTTAGTACAGTTGGCAAACACTTTAGAAAGTGTATCGAAGAAAATGTCCCATTCAGACACCAAATTGGATTTTGAAAGTTTGGTTAAATTGATCACCCCTTGATAGTGAATAGCATGGAAAAAGTTTGAAATATCATTTTCAGAGGGCAAATTACAGAAATTGTCCATAGGAAAATTTAAAACTCGATTGACGACTGTTTCATTAACCATATACTGTGTGTTTGCCACGGTGAATGAAAAAGATTTAAAATCATCGGCCACAGTAGAGGTTGTGCAAATCAGTCTTAGCATATCAACATTTAAAATCACATTTGATTTAATAGCAGAGCTAACAATCGAATGGTCATTTAAAAATCTAATCCACGGCTTAAATTTTTCTACATCACATTTATCTGGATTAAAGTAACCAACAAGATTATGCGAAACAATTTGGAAATTGAGAGCAATTAAAAATATAATAAAACACACACTTTCAGAATTTTAAGAATAATATTAAGAAAATTCGAATTAAAAAAATTTAATAATTCGAATTAAATCAATTATATTCGAAAAATTTAGAAAGTACTGTATCTCGTTAAAATTCTTAATTCGCAATAACAGATCTGAAAAACTCACAAGACACAAAACCAAATTGAAATACCAAAAACACAAGACACAAAAACAATCAGATTGTTTTGGGGAAAAAAATGATTGATAGAATTAACTAGAAAAAAAATTGGGCAGCACTTCACTCCTGTATGTATACAAGTGTATGTATATATCATAAGAGTGTGCTGAGTAAAAACTCGAGCAAGAGGAACAATGGTGACTGTTGATTTGATCAAACAGAGGAGAGAGAGAGAGAGGGAGAGAGAGAGAGAGAGAGAGAGACTGTTGAAATTTTGAAAAAAAAATTGAACTGAACTGATGAAAATTAAAACAAACACAAAAATGATTAAGTGGTATAACTGGTATGACAATCCGGGATTGTCATACCGATTGTCATACCCGGCAAAATCAAATTTAGAAAATAGAAGAAATAAAGTAATAAAAATAATAAATACTAAATATATATAACTGGTATGACAATCTGATAGTCATACCGATTGTCATACCAGTATAAAATAAAAGGAAAATATTTATATATAAGGTTTATAACTGGCAAGACAATTGATAGTCATACCGATTATCTTACCAGTATAAAACTATACTGATTAACAAAATAAAACACAATTAGACTGAAATGACTTTCAGCAAGACAATTCAAGACAATTTCAATTGTCTTGCCGATTGTCATAGCAGCATTAAAATCAAATTAAACACACATAAATAAATATATATATATATATGTACCGAAATGATTTTCAGCAAGATAATTTCAATTGTCTTGCCGATTGTCATTTCAGTAGAGAGAAAATTAAATATTTACAGAAAATATTAACAAATATGGAAAACTGAAATAAAGTCTTATATTAATAGTAAAAATTCAAAAAATATTTACAAAAACAAAGACAATATTTCAGATTTAATTATTTTCATTCAAAAAATAGATTTCTGTTGAATTTTAGAAAGTAAAATTCATAGAAAAATATTTTTAGTGAAAATAAAATATTCTGAGATATTTAAAATTAACAAGTAGAGTAAATAAAACAGATGAGATAATAAAAATTACATAGAAATAAGCAAGAAATATTGGAAAATGATAAAATAAATTTGCAAATGAATTTTTCATTTATGAAAAATTCATTTGTAAATTCACTCAAGAACAGATTTCAGATATTCACAAGTTTAATCACTAAAGCTATTTAACATACCCAATTTACCAACTAATTTGGTAAATATGGATTCATCAAGAGGTTTAGTGAAAATATCTGTTATTTGTTCTTCTGTTGGAACAAAAAATAGTTCAACAGTACCATTCATGACGTGCTCTCTAATAAAATGATACCTGATGTCGATATGCTTTGTCCTCGAGTGCTGCACAGGGTTGTTGGTGATGGCTATTGCACTTGTATTATCACATAAAATAAGAATTTTGTTCAATACAAAGCCATAGTCTCGTGGCTGGTTCCTAATCCACAAGATCTGAGCACAACAACTTCCAGCAGCAATATATTCAGCCTCGCCGTTGAGTTGGAAACTGTTTGCTGTTTCTTGCTGTACCATGAGACTAGCCTGCTACCTAAGAATTGACAACTCCCTGAGGTGCTTTTCCTATCAACAACACTTCCTGCATAATCTGAATCTCTGTAGCTTGTGACATCTACCTTAATGGAGTTTTCACATGGTCCAAGCTTGACAGCTGTATGTTGACGGAGTCCTTGCTAATGCAGAATCCTCTAGATTGTACTTTTTGAGGAGTTCCTTGAGATACTTGGATTGATAAATAAAAGTTCCATCTAACCTTTGATTTACTTGTAATCCAAGAAAGAACTTCAGCTCTCCCATCATGCTCATTTCAAATTTGATGTGCATTAACTTAGCAAATCTCTTACAGAGATTATCATTAGTAGACCCAAATATTATATCATCCACATAGACTTGGACTAATATTGTATCATTCTTATGCTTTTTAGAAAAGAGAGTTTTGTCTATGACACCTCTAATAAAGCTATTTTCAATAAGAAATTCAGAGAGAGTGTCATACCATTTTCTCGGAGACTGTTTGAGTCCATAGATAGCCTTGAAAAGAAAGTAGACAAAATCCAAATGATCTGGATCTTCAAAACCAGGAGGTTGCTCTACATATACCTCTTCATCCAGCTTTCCATTCAGAAAGGCACTCTTGACATCCATTTGATAAACTTTAAAGTTAGAGAATGCTGAAAATGCCAAAAATATCCTGATGGCCTCTAGTCTAGCCACTGGAGCATAGCTTTCATCATAATCAATGCCTTCAGCTTGTGAATACCCTTTAGCTACCAGTCTTGCTTTGTTTCTTATAACCACACCATATTCATCTAGTTTATTCCTGAATACCCACCGAGTACCAACAGCTCTCTTGTGTGTAGGTCTAGGTACCAGTTTCCAGACTTGTTGACTTTCAAACTGATTGAGTTCATCTTGCATAGCAATCACCCAATCTGGATCAGTCAGTGCTTCCTCAATCTTCTTAGGTTCCATCTCAGAAAGAAATCCTGAGAACAGACACTCATTTTGAGTAGCACGTCTAGTTCTGACTCCAACATCTGGATCACCAATAATCAAATCAAAAGTATGAGCTTTATTCCAGACAGTCTGTCTTGGAAGATTTGATCTTGATGATTCACCTTGAAATTTATTGGGATGTTGTGTCCTACTAGATGATCCTTCAGCATCTCCCCCTGAGTTGTTGCCATGTTGACTTGAAGATTCTCCGTCAGTAGCAGTGGTATCTCCATTGTTGCCAAAGTTTCCATCACTATTACCTTGAGTATCATCATGATTAATAGGTTCTTCACCAGCAACAACCTCAGGTTCTTGACCATGTTCTGATTCTGAATCTAACATATCATCAAACTTCAGTTTCTCAGAAGGATCTTCAGTTTGGATACTAGGGAGTTTAGTGTCATCAAATTTAACATTGACACTTTCAGTTACTTTATGTTGATCAATGATATACACTCTGTATGATCTTCTTCCATATCCAACAAAAATACCCTCATATGCCTTTGCCTCGAATTTACCACGACGATCATCTCCATCCTTGAGCACGAAGCATCTGGCACCAAATACATGAAAGTATTTGATAGAAGGTTTCTGTTCATTCAAAATCTCATAAGGAGTTTTCATGAAGTCTTTATTGATTAGAGTTCGATTCTGAGTATAACATGCAGTATTGACAGCCTCAGCCCAAAAGTACATTGGAAGACCTGATTCACTTAACATCGTTCTTGCAGCTTCAATCAATGTACGATTCTTCCTTTCTACCACTCCATTTTGCTGAGGGGTTCTAGGAGCTGAAAATTGTCTGGTAATCCCTTTGTCTGTACAGAATCCATTGAGAAGTGAATTCTTGAATTATGTTCCATTATCTGACCTTATTGCTCTAACAGGGACATTAGAGTCTAACTCAATCATCTTGATATGATCAATCACAACTTGTGGTGTTTCATCCTTAGAGTGAATAAATAAAACCCACGTATACTTGGAATAGTCATCAACTATCACAAGACAGTAACACTTCTTTGACATCGAAAGGACATTAACTGGTCTAAATAAATCCATGTGCAATAATTGCAGAACACCAGTTATGGAAGATGTGTCAGTGCCTCTGTGACTTGCTTTCTTTGACTTTCCTTTCTAGCAAGCCTCACATAGTCCGTCTGGGGAGAATTCCAGCTGAGGCAGACCTCTGACCAATTCTCTTTTGACAAGAGAATTCATTGTTTTGAAATTGAGATGAGAAAGTCTCTTGTGCATAGCCAACTCTCACCTGACGATGCCTTTGCATAGAAACAATTGACTTCAGGATTGCTTCCAGAGTTCATGTCAGCTACGAACAGATTTCCTTTCTGGATTCCCATCAAGGAGGGTTTGTCACTTTTCTTGTGCAGAATCTGACACTTCAGCTTGTCGAATAAAACATTGTAGCCGTTGTCACAGAACTGACTAATGCTAAGCAGATTGTGTTCAAGTCCTTGCACAACATACACATTTTCAATGATAACATTTCCAGCTAGCAAACAGCCATATCTCTCCGTTAAATCTTTGTTGTTATCTCCAAAGGTAACCACTGGGCCAGCTTTCTCAACCACATTTGATAGCAGGGCTCTATCTCCGGTCATATGTCTTGACGATCCGTTGTCAAGAATCCACACTACCGGTTATACCTGTTTAATGCCCTGCAATACAAATGGATTAGACCTTCTTCGGAACCCAAGCTTGGCTGGGTCCGGCATACTTGTAAAATTGGCCTTTATCAGGCAAAACAACATTCTTAATTTTAATATTCTCAACTTTCTCAATGACTGGACATTTGACCTTGTGAACAGCCTTGACAAATTTCTGTTTAGGCTTAGGCACAAATGTCTCCTCTCTAGCTTTAGGAGGACTAGCAGTCTTAGACCTATCATGCTTTCTATTATTCACATGCTGACGAGGAGTAGTCTTATCTTTAGAAACACGCTTACCATTAAAATAAGCATACATCAGATTAAAAGCACAAGACATACAATCAGGAACACCACATGCTTTATGAGAGGGATTAACAATAGGCAACTTATGCATGGTAGACATGGCATTTGTGTTATCCAACTCATGTGTGTCTGAGTTAGTCTCAGTTGCTTTTACAACCTTGACTGGAACTTTTGACACACTTGACTTGGAGACAGCTTTCTCATTAGCATTATCTTCAGCACGGATTTCTTCTTGAATAATAAATGAGGTCTCATCAAATGGTTCAGCAATTGATTCTTTATAGAGGGGTTCATCAACACCCTTAAGCACATGTGGTACTTCCCTACCTTTAGCACAGACATGAGGAGGGGAGTTTATGCCTAATTTTCCAATAGCAGCATTGTAATCATAACCTATTCCAGATGTTTGATTAACAGCTTGCTTATTGTAAAACTCTTTGGACTTCGAAAAAGTATTAAAGTAAGCTTTAACCTTAGCCTCAAGACTGGTGATCTTGTCTTTGAGAATAGTTTCAAGTTGTCTATAACAGTCAACTCTATTCTCTAGAAAAGATACTTGTTCTTTTAATTTATCTTGATTAATGTGCACAAGTCTTAATTCATTGACCTCTTTCTCAAGGTCTTTGATTTGTTGATTTAACAATTCATTATCACGACGAGCATAATCTAAGGAACCTCCTAGATGATAAACTAATTCAGCATCAGTAAATTTTACCTCTTTTCTTGATGATGAGGTATTTGCATCACTAGCCATGAGAGCAAGATTCCCAACTTCTTCATCTTTACTGTCAGTATCATCCTAGCTTCTTCCCTTTTCCAGGTAAGCCCTTTCAGATTTACTCTTCTGATTGGAATCGTAAGAGTTCTTCCTAACTTGTTTTGGCTTCCTGCATTCTGTGGCAAAGTGTCCCAACTCATTGCAGTTGAAGCATCGAATGGTGCTTCGATCAACCATCCCTGTTTTATACCCACCACTGCTGGTGTTAGAGGATGAAGATCCACCTTTCTGGAATCTGTTGTAGTTGGACTTGTACTTGAACTTGGGATTCCTTTTGAATCTGACATTTGAGATTCTCTTGACAATCAGGGCCATTGACTCATCCTCCAATTGCTCCAGTTCTTCCAAGGAATAAAAATCATCTCCTGATTAATTTGTAGTAGGAGGATCAAATTCTGCTACTATCACATTTTCTTCCACCTTGGAAGGCTGTACCATTCTTTCTGACTGTTGAGATTGTTGTTGATATTATGGTTGTTGTTGTTGTTGTTCATCAGCTACTAGAGCAGTAGACGTGCGGACCACTCTTCCTTTCCCGTAAACTTCCTTCTGCTGAATCTGCTCTAACTCATAAGTCTTTAACACACCATAGAGCCTTTCCAAGGAAATCTCAATCAGATCTCTTGCTTCTCTTATGGCAGTGATTCTATGTTCGAGATGAGTTGGGAGCGTTAAAAGGAACTTTTTGTTGACCTCCCTGATGGTATAGTATTTACCATTAATGTTCAGGTTGTTGATCAATGCATTGTACCTCTCAAACACTTCAGTGATTCCTTCTTCTGGATTGGATTTAAAGTATTCATACTCAGATGTTAGGATTTCTAATTTGTTCTCCCTAACTTCCTCTGTGCCTTTATTAATAACCTCAATAGTTTCCCAGATATGTTTGGAATCTTTACAGTTCATCACATGTCTATTCATCAAGGGATCAAGGGAATCTACTAAAATTAATTGAAGGCTAGCATCCAGGGAGGCTTCTTCTTTTTCAGCAGGAGAAAAATCCTCAGGATCTTTCACATAAGTTCTTGCTTTGGTAATCACCACATCATTTTCTATTACCTCTGGTTTAATAACAATCGGAATTTTAGGACCCTTCTTTAACACTTCCAGATATTTGGAATTTGGAACTTGTAAAAACAATAGCATCTTCTTCTTCCACATAACATAATTTTCTTTATCGAATAGTGGAATTTTAACGGTTCCAACTTTTTGTGTAGTTATTGTGAATTTTTGGGTGAATAAAAAATTCAAGGAGTGAAAGAAATACAAAAGTCTAAGATCTTGATTTGTACGTTAATCAGAAGGCTCTGATACCAATTGTTAGGTCTCAATATGTTTGTAGAAGGGGAACAAAATTCAAGTTAAATAAAATTATTATTAAACTTGAAAGGTGTTACAACAACGGTATCGTTTACAAGGGATTAATCTCAAATCAATTATTACAAATCTAGAATAAATTCGACATGAACTTTTTCTATTTTTGCAATGAAAAGATCAAATGCTAAAAGTGATTTGAGATTAAGTTCTAGGAATTTTGATCCACTAGATTGTTACACAAGAACAAGATAAATATTTCTAGTTGATTGGATTTAACTATACAATCTAGAAATTTAATCTTGAAGTATGGAGATGAAAAGATGAAAATGAACTGGCATGACAATCTCTTTGGCTCAGCAAGACTTTCGGTAGGACTATCTTTTAGAACTAGCAAGACAATCAGAATGAACTAGCAAGACTTTCGGTAGGACAATCAGATTGTTTTTGCTGAAAATAAATAGATTTAAATCCTATAATAATTCTGGTAAGACAATCCTTTTGAATTAGCATGACTTTCGGTATAACTATTGATTGTCATACTGATTGTCATACTAATAAAATCAGTTGTCTTGTTGAATTAAAACAGATTTTTAAACCAATTTAAATTCTGAAATTCTTAATATTAATTCAGAATTAATAAATCAATTAATTCAATTTAATCAAATAAATTAATCTTTGCAGATATAATTTATTTTCTTAATTAAATTATATGACTTAATTAATTAATAGAGAATTAATACTAATCTTGAGCAACATCCATTCTTCTGTATATCTTCTGAAAATCACTGAAATATATGAATCAATTCCACCACTTCATTGTTGACACTCGTTGTACTGTCTGGTTCATGAGTGACTAACTTCCGTGAGGTTTCTTCATGCCTTCACCTTGATACTCTTGATTTTCTTCAGACTAAATCCTTGTAATTAATTGCTACCCTGACGAGATCTCTGTCACTTGATTAAATCCACAATCTTGATTTATATCACTGAGGCTTGATCAATTTCTTGAGCTTCTTCCAGTGAATTAAGTAATCAAGTCTGTAGATGAACAATGCTTCTTAATCCTTTGACATATTTTACTCTGTGAGATCTCTTTGACGATAGATCCACTATTTACTTATTACATTCTTAATTGAGTTGAGTTAAATCCTCGAATAAACAAATAGGCTATGACATATGCCTTTCAATCTCCCCCTATTTGCTTGTTAGACAATAACAACAAATACCTAGAGGATAACTCAACTAACAAATAAGAAAAAGATATAAACAGTAATGCAAAGTAAATAGCAGAAAAGTTCTGGATTATATTTAACATTTTCCAGATTCCAAAAGAAATTTACAAGTGAATACAAGATAGATGTTCGTCTAGCCTGAACATATAACTACATTAGTCTATCTTGATTCATAAAGCTCTAATCATATTACATTGAGTTTTGAGCTAATTGAATTCAGTTGTCTTCTCTTCTGACTTCACCTTCTTCTAAATCTTGAAGCAACTCCTTGTCAAAGACACGATCCTTTTCTGAAGTAAAGCTGTCTGGCCTGACTGGTTGAACTCCAACTGTCTTTAGCTTATTCTTGAGTTGATTGTACCTTTTAATATTCTTTTCACAATAAGATTGAATCAGATCAGCTGCTTGAGTTTTCAACATGGATGAATATCCAGCAGTTCTTAAGTGATGTTCCATCCAGACCAGATGCATAGCTGAGTAGTCTTTAAGAGATTGTGAATCGAGCTGGCAGATTTGAAGACAGTCAGACTTAAAGAATCTTACCTGATGAGGATTGTCGACCACTTGAGGACTAGCCCTGCTGGCAAACTCTTTGAGCCTTTCTCGAAGAACTTCATTCAATTCTGAGCTTCTTTTGACTTTGTTGAGAAGAACCCAAATCTCTATCACTACTTTCGAATTTTATATCAAAAGCAACTAATTTCCACACATATCAGTACCATACTATTATTATTTAATAAAGAAAAGAACATACTCATGGCTCTATCACTGGAAATTCTAATGATCCATATATTTAACAAACCTGTAGATCTTGCACAGCTGGTTGAGTTGGATTATACGCTATTCCCATAAATTGATCTTCAGAGATCGACAACTCCCCTTTAGCCGCTCATTTTTCATTTATTTCCTATCATATGAAAAAATTTCACAAAACAGGTATGAGGAAATAAAAAATAAAAATGCAGATTAATTAATCTATTTACAGGAAAGAATGCTACATGGCGTCTCTGCTCAAACGGTTTGGCCCCGCTACGAGATACAAATTCAACCTTACTTCGGGCATTCTGGCCATTTGTGGACAACTTTTTAAACTCTTCAGCCTCCCAATAATCACACATAGAATTCCATGTGCGCTGCGAGTAGTAGTAGGGCTTCAATCCTTCATCCCTGATGTTAAAGTCTTTCTCAGTATATCCAACCTCCAATAGATGTTTCACTTTTTCCATGAGTCGGCCCCTCTCAGCACTAAGATAAGACTTCCAATTCCTATGCAGATAGGATCTCACAACCTGGTCCCCATCTTCCTCATCATAAGGAAAGGGATAAGCATAATTCTCCTGCCAAACCAAATTGCATAGAATAAATTAAAAAAATAGAACTGTAAATCTCACGTGTAACTTGCATAGTATGAGGTGGAACGGGGAACAAATATGTGTTTAGTTACTTTAAAATTCTTGATACACGAGCTATAAAAAGCTTCACGTGAAGCTCCCCGTGTCCAGATAGTCTCGTCATCAAATTTCATGCGAAAAATGTGCCCTAGGGTTTTCTTGGGTGTATTTTCCAAGAAGCTGTAGCAAATAATGAAAATATATTACAACTAAGACACAAATAAGACTACAAATCATAAATCTGATCACCCTAAACAAAAGTGGTTAACATGAAACACAACTACAAGTAATTCAAGCATTACACCTCCTGATAATTAAATATTATATGTAAGTACAAAGTGCAGAGCATATTGACAATAAAGCCATCTTTTTCATGATGGACCCAATTTCAGAGGACAAAAGAAAAGCACCCTTGTACTCTGTAGAGGCTAATGTCAATATAACTTCCACCAACACCTAATACACTGTGAATAAATTCTTATATTGGACGGAAGCTATGCAGATGCTCAAAGAATTAAATACTGTTGCATATGCTTGATAAATTTTTTAAGAAAGTCCGAGTACAAAATAAAGTACACAGCTTCATATTGTGGCAAGACCACCGAGAGTCAAAATACACATTCACCCCATCAAATCTTAGACTTAAAAAAACAACGAACTTGTAAAACTAGCATATATGATATGTTAATTTCTATCGTACACAACACACGGAGTAAAAGGGCAATTAAAATTAGTTTTTTAGTTGAAAATATAATTAAAAAATCAGCCACAAGCAAGCAACAAGTTATCATATATAATCTAACTAAAACACCTAAAAGTATTCGCAAGTTACATAAAATATATTACCCTTTCTTGTTCAGAAGAAAATGAACTGTTGGCCTTGCATCTCTTGCTGGTTTCCTGGAGTAGTCCCCTTCAGAACAATTTCGCCTTTTCCTCTCAAATATAATCTTGCGGCTACTTTTACCAACCTCGTGAGTCCCGTCCACATAACTTTCTTCATTACCGTTGCTTTCTTTACCCTTGTTTTCTTTACCCTTCCGTGAATTCGGACCAGCCCAGACCACCTGCAAAACAATCAGGAATTAAAATCATTAAAATTGAAATTATTGAAATTCAGATAGAGGAAGTACAATCGAACAGCTGTACTATTAAACATAAAATGAAACAAGTAAACAAGCCTATACAAGCATCACCCAGACCCTATAAAACCCTATAAAACCGAAGATAAAACTCTATACAACTGTACAATCTCGTCAATTATGAATTTCAGAAGTGAAATTACCCATTCATAAAACCCTAAAATTACAAAATTAAAAAATTGGGGGATAGAAAAGGAATAATACCTAGGGTTCTGAAAGGGACAAACTTTGTTTACAAAAGAAGGATAAATAAAGAAACAAGATTTACAGGAGAGTTTGAGAAGGTGAGTAAACTAAGTATATAGGTATAGAGAGTCGGAGACAGAGATAGAAAAATAGAGAGAGGGAGAGAGGGGGGAGAGAGAGAGAGAGGAAAATCATTATATAACCAAAACCTCGTAAATTACAGAGAAGCCCCAATTACAAAACCCCCAAAATTAGGGTTTACATATAGATTTAGAGAGTTGGAGACCAGAAAATAGAGAGTTAAGGGGAAGAGAGAGCGAGTGAAACCTGTGAACGTATTATTTGTCTGATGAACATATTTGAGCCTTCTTGAGCCATGGATTCGGTGTTTCAGAGCTTGATTTTTACAGAAACCCTAATTTCTTCAGATGAGGCGGCGATGAAAATAATAAAAATGAGGGAAGTTTGTTTATATACCGGACATGTAATTGAGTGCCAACAGTTGAATTTAACCGAGACTATTTTTGACTACATACGGTTGAATTTAGCCGAGACTATTTTTAATTAAAAATGGTTGAATTTAGCCGGGACTTTATGCGACTTAATACGGTCGAATTTAAGTGACCATAACATCTCTCCTCCCCTGCCCTACTGTAGCAATCCCCTGTTTTAGTTTAACAAAACCAAAAAACATCATCCCGCCATACATAAATAATAACAAATATTTAATTAAACCCAAATAAAGAAGTTAGATTATTAGATCACATTTTAGTACATATTTAATAAAAATTGTTAAATTACACTAAATCATCATTATCACTTAATTCATCATTTTCATTTTCATTGTTGTCTTCGTCTTCGTCTTCCTCACGTTTTTTATTTTCTTCTTCCTCATTGTAATCCACCGAATAGTCATTTTCAAACATCCTCAAGTCAATAAAGAAATTTGAGGGATCGTGAACAATAACTTTTTCGACGTGTAATGATGAAGCATTTGACACTTCATTTTGTAGAGCATCATCATTGATTTTGTTTTTCTCTTGAGTTGACACACTTTCATCAACTATCCGTCTCTTTGTTGTTAGAACCGTGTACCAAGATGATTTTGCATTCAAAATATTTGGTGCATAGTACACTTGATGGGCTTGACTTGCCAACACAAACACGTCTTCGACGTTTAGTTTTGATTTCACATCCACGGTTGTCATCCGGTGTTTATCGACTTTGACATGTTTTGTATGATCAAACCAATGACTTTTTGTCCATTATGATATAAGAGTTTTAAAATTTCTTCTATTCTCCCGTAATAGTTTCCGTAACTTTCTTCATAAGAAGTCCCTACAATTACAAATGTATTAAATTTGGAAACACATATTATAGAAAAAGTACAACTTCGAGATTAAGGAAAAATAAATTTCTCACCTATGACAATTACACCAGAATTTGGTGAAGTGAGCTCATTAGCATTTACGCAATTAAATTTATAACCATTGCACTTGCACGCTTTATAAGACTCCACTTTATTCAAAGGACCTCTTATTAGGTCTATGAATTTTATCTTGAGCTTCTCATCATCTTGTACCTAAAAACAATATATGAGAAACATGATTTATCTGAAGTTTGTAAATATGTGTGCATGTGTAAATATAATCCATACCCTTCTTTCGAACCAATCTCTAAATTGTTCTTTTTGAAATTGTTCCTTTTGCGCATCATTGAAATATGGGTATTGTTGTTGTACCAACTTTTGGAATCCACTGCATAATCAAGTTGAACAATTAAAATTTATGTTATAAATAAAATTAAATGCAAAAGTAATACAAACAAATATTTTACCGCAAGTACTTTACAACCTCCGGCGAATTAATAAGAACATAGTATGCCACTAGTTCATATTCATCACCACTTAACATTCTATCTTTAGTCTGAAGACTAGGATATGTTGGATATGTGTACACTTCTAACAAATTGCCATTATGAAACATTCGAGGGGCCTCATTTCGTCTTAATTTATTATTCATTATTCCATTTCTGGACTCTAAATATAAGGTGCAAAAGTGTACACATTCCTCCTGAATATAGCGTTGTGCCATTAAACCCTCCGCTCGAGCTTTCTTTCCTACTTTCAATTTCAAGTTGTGCAAGTATCTTTCAATAAAATACATCCAACGCCCATTAGATGGCCCACCAAACTTACACTCAGTTGCTAAATGTAGTGGCAAATGCTCCATTGGATCAAATAAACCAGGAGTGAAGACGATTTGAAGTTTGGACATTATCCTCACTATATCTTTCTCCATTTTTTCCAAATCTGAGTACTTGATATTTGAAGAGCATAAATCTTGAAAGAAGTTGCATAATTCAATGATAGGATCAGCTACATGTTTCGGAAGAAGGTCACGACAAACGATAGGCACAAATTTTTGCATGAAGACGTGACCATCATGTGATTTCATACCACGAATGCAATTTTTTGCCCAATTGACACACCTAGATATATTTGAGGCATAACCATCTGGAAGTTTTAATGAGACAATCCACTTGAACAACTTATGAATTTGTTCCTTGGAAAGTGTGTATGATGCATGTGGTTCAGTACCATCACCTTGAATCCACAACTCTCGGTGTACATCTAAATCCTGACAATCTTTTCTTGACTTTATATTATCTTTGGTCTTCTTTGCATCACCAAGAATTGTGCAGAAAATATTGTCAAAGACATTCTTTTCCGTGTGCATAATGTCAATATTATGACGAAGGCTGAGTGTCTCCCAATATGGAAGCTAAAAAAATGGAGAAAAATGAGTCCAATTATGCTTCACCCCATAATCTCTCGGTTTTTTTCTTATGTGACTTTCCCGGAGGGGGAAACTGTATCTACTCACACATCACCTTTGCACGGCCCCCTGAATGTCGAGTACAAACTGATCGTGTCTCTACACTTCCAAACTTACTACTCCTTCTTAGGGGATCATCCGGCTCCAAAAAATATCGAGTAGTGCCATAAAAACTTGTTTTGCCACCATATTTGAGTTGTTTACCTTTTACTTCTCCCATGCAAACTGGACATGATAACTTACCTTTGGTGGACCACCCGCTAAGCATGGCAAGTCCAGGAAAGTCACTAATCGTCCATAAAAGGGCCACCTTCATGATAAAGTTTGTACGTGTGAAGATGTCATATGTTTCAACCATGGTATTCCACAACACTTTCAATTCATCAATCAAAGGCCTAAGATAAACATGCAAGTCTTTTGTTGGATCTGTCGGCCCAGGAATAAGAAGAGGCATGAACATATATGGAGCCTTTATACACATAAACGGAGGAAGGTTGTACACAACAACCACCACAGGCCATACCGTATACTCCTTCGCGTGCTTGTCGCGAAATAGGTCAAATCCATCTGTAGAGAGCCCGAGTCTTACATTTCGAATCTCTTTTGAAAATCTTTGAAATCTCCGATCAAATTATTTCCATTCATCTCCATCCACTAGGTGACTTAATTCACCTTCGATTGCAATTCTATCGTGGTGCCATCTCATACAGTTTGCAGTAGTCTCGGCCATGAATAGATGCTGCAATCTCATAGTAATAGGAAAGTAACGCAAGATTTTTCGCGGAATCTTCTGTTTTTTTGGATCTTTCTGCTTCTGGTATCTGTCTCCATTGCATATATCACACTTTGTCTTATCACTATGTTCCTTGTAAAATAACATGCAATCATTTTCGCAAGCATCAATTTTCTCATACTCCATATGCAATCTTTTAATCAGCTTTCGCATGGTGTAGTACTTCTCGGGCAATTTATGATCATCAGGCAATACTAATCGAATGAGATGAAGCAAGTCATCAAAACCATTATTGCTGCAGTTATGCTTATTTTTCCACTCAAGCAACTTCATTGAGAACTCTAATATTGTAAAATTGACATTGTTTGGATAGATTGGTTCAGAAGCGGTGTTCACCATCTTGTAAAATGCTTTTGCTGTTTTGTTTGGTTCTTCCTCAGAATTCTCGCAATCTTGAAAATCATCATAATTAGCATCATGAGCATCATACATGTCATCATCTCTGCATCTAGAACTCATTCCAACCTCGACTTGTGACATATCTTTCTCCCCATGACAATCCCATCTAGTATACCATTGCATGATACCATGTCGATACAAATCAATTTTCATGGTACTAGGCTTCTTAAAGTACTTATTTCAACAATCTTGGCACAGACATCTTATAAGACCATTATCTTCTTTTTCACTATGTTCTATAGCAAATTTAATGAAATCATCAACACCGGCTTTATATTCTTCCGTTAAATATTTTGACTCATTAAATCGGCTACGAGTAATCCAACAATGATCAGGTGCCATCTACAAATGCGCACATATACGTAATTATTAACCACTACAATATCAACATATTACACTAGACAATATGCTATTAATAAAGATAATTACTTAATATTGATCAACAAATTTAACATATACAAAAGGTATGCAATTATACAAAAACAATTATATACAAAACTAGTAAAAGACAATTACTTAATTTTGATCAACAAATTTAACATATACAAAAGTATGAAATTATAAAACAAACAATGATATACAAAATTTATAAAACACAAAAAAAATGAAAATTAATAATTTTACTTACTTGATCATTAAGGATGATTACATGAATGCAAAATGGGTGGAAGAAAGGTGAAAAATAAGAGAAGAGGGAGAATTGCGGCCGTTGGAAAGCACAAGCAGTAGGGTTGCTAAAGTGGATATGTTAAATTCAACTGTTTTTAGTTGAAACAAGAAGCGGCTAAATTCAACTAGAAACGGTTGTATTTGCTAAATTCAACCATTTTTAGTTAAAATAGGAAGAGGCTAAATTCAACTGGAAATGGCCGTATTTTTATTTCCATTACAACCGGTCGAATTTAACTTTCCACCAAAACCGGTTGTATTTATAAATACAACCGCCTGCGGCTGAATACATGAAAACAACCGAAAACAATTGAACTTATTTAAAAACATTCAAAATTAATTATAATACATGGGATAAATATTTTAAAATAATTATTTTACTTTTCAGATTTTTTTTAAGAAAATAATTTCAATTTTTTTAACTACCAATTTGGCGCTAATAATCCCCCCCTCTGAAAATTCAAACAAGAAGTGAGGGAAAAAAAGTCCCGCCATTTCCAAATGCTAAATATAACGGATTCTGGTTGTATTTAGGAGTGCCAAACAATCCAAATGACGGGATCCTTCCCTCCAATTTTTTTGGCGGGGCTAAATTCGACGAAATCCGGTAGTATTTAGGCGCGTCGACTATTTTCAACGGGTTGTGGTTGTATTTGATGGCGGTTGTATTTATGCGGTAGTATTTATTTCTAAATACGACCGCGTAAATACAACCGGATTTAAATATAATCGCTGGCAGTTGTATTTAGCCGTGCCTTTAATTATAACTATATACAGTTGGATTTAGTTCTGGTTGTATTCATGCAGTTGCATTTAACCTCATTTTCTTGTAGTGCAGTGTAGTTTTCCAGAAATTAATTATTAATTTTTAGTTTTAAAATATGTATACATGACTGAAGTTGTTGCATTGTTTTTATGATAATATACAGCAGCAGACTATTTCTTCCCAATTTCAACATCCAAGGCGCCCTAGGTCAAGCAAACCGGCGGTTCTAGAAGAAAAGGTGAGAAGGAAGAAGGAAGAGGTTAGAAAAAATAAGGAAGAGCTTCGAGAGCTTGAGGAGAAAGTTAAAAAGCTGAAGAGGAATGCAAACTAACATTCTCCAAGAATGTACAAGGCTTAACCACCTTGCCAATGTAACAATTCCTGGTTTCTCTTGCTGGAAGTCTTGTGTAACGATCAAACATTGCCTTACTGCAGCACTCTTGTTCCAATCAAAATATGCTCCCTGGTGTTTCTTTTAATCGCAACTCTATATCTGCCTTTGCTGCAAAGTTGTTATTGCACAAAGAAATGGCTCCCTGCAAGGTTTTTTATTAGCCCATTTGCTTATAGTATCTTTGATGCATTACTAATCCGCTCAGCCATTCCATGAATCAATGACAGATTCAAGCAAAAGACGGATTCTCTATGCAAACCTTAGAATCGCACAAGAAAAGAAGGCTTCCGGTTGCACTTCAATTCAGTACGCATATGCATGGACGGTATGCTACAGCAGGCACTATCTTTGTAATGTTTGATTTTATGAAAGCAAGTTTTTACCAGGCTTTAACAAATTTGTGGGCCCTTCTTTGAGGTCCTTTCAACTGAATATTGTTAGAGTTAATGTGATAGTTTAAAAGAAACTAACTAATATTTTATTCCTTAGCTTGAAGGATGTTCACACAAAAATTCTCCAGTCTAATTTACTTAACATATTTATAAATTAATGAGTATAATTACAAAATACGTTACCATTTTATAAGACAATGCGTAGAACGAGAAGAGGTGGTATTCAAGCATGTTAGAAGCAAAGGACAGAGAGCTGATGTTCTAACTAAAGCCCTGGTGACAGTCAAGTTTGAAAGAATGCGAAGTTTGTTGGGAGTCAAGGATTTGTTAGAATATAATTCAGATTAGGGGGAGAAATGTTGATTGTTAATCTGAATTATAATATAAATGTCTGTTTATTTTGTCTGATTTTCTTAGCGCTAGTACTAGTCGTGTGTGACTGGGTCAAGTCAGTAGTTGAGTAGTTGTAGGACCGAGTTTAGTGGGTGAGGTGCAGTATGAGTCTGTTACTTCTGTTACGGTTTCTTAGCATATGTGCGTTCATGTATGTCAGTATATATTTGATATTAAGCAATGAATAAACTACAGCGAGTTTATCGTGCATGAGTTGTTTCTTCTCTGAACAGTTTATATTAAAACACATAACATATATATAATGTGTGACTAAGAATTCTAGAAAGGTGTGGTAAGAAATATGAATAGGTACTCTAACCATGTTTAATTTTTATACATGTACAAGTTTCCAATATTGTGATATACATCCATAATTTGACTTATGCACACAACTTTATTCATTTGAATTATGAATTATTTTTTAATTGCCAATATATAGGTCTAAGAATACATATATATTTTTTTGACTCATTATCTATATTAATTTTGGGTGCCTGTATATAATAATGGTTACTAAATTTTAAGAAGTTTGATTAGCTTGTATGCTAAAAGTATTTATACTGCACAATATACACAGTGAATAATCCAGAGGTTGACTACGCCTAGGAGCATGACATAAAGGTGTAAAAGGGTGACAAACCCTATGTTGAGTGTAAATATTGTAGACACACAGTGCAAGGCATTACAAGGCTTAAATACCACCTTGCCAACGCATACGGCATAGTTAAGGTCTGTGATTTGGTGCCTAATGTTGTCAAGCAAGGATTTAGAAATAACTTCATTGTAGATCCCTACGATCCGGAATTTCTATATCTCAAGCAGAAGCAAAATAAGGTTCCACCTATAGAAGTTAGACCCTATTATGCGGTAAGATCAAGCCTTCTGACTCTCAGTGTAGTTTTCTGAAATTAATTATTAATTTTTAGTTGTAAAATATGTATACATGACTGAAGTTGTTGCATTATTTTTATGATAATATACAACAGCATACTATTTCTTCCAAATTTCAACATCCAAGGCGCCCTAGGTCAAGCAAACTGGCGGTTCTAGAAAAAAAGGTGAGAAGGAAGAAGGAAGAGGTTAGAAAAAATAAGGAAGAGCTTCCAGAGCTTGAGGAGAAATCTAAAAAGCTGAAGAGGAATGCAAACTGACATTCTCCAATAATGTACAAGGCTTAACCACCTTGCCAATGTAACAATTCCTGGTTTTTCTTGCTGGAAGTCTTCTCTAACGATCAAACATTGCCTTTGTAAGGATTAAACTAACATTCAAAGAATTAAGCTGATAGTTTTCTGTATGAAAATACAACTGGGATTCTTATTGAATTATCAGAATTATACAGGACTTATAGATATGATAACTGACACTCACAAAACACCTAGAGACCAGGGATGTTCACCTGGTTTTTCTCCACGCACACTTAACTGGACTCCTACTAAATAGCAACTACATTAGAGCAAGTCTGATACTACAACGACTACTTTGTTTATTCATTCTAAAAAAAAACTCAGTAAAACAAAACAGGAAATAAGACATGTTTAGATTAAGACCCAACATACTCCCCCTTAATCTAAACGCGTTCCAGGTTCTTAACTCCGAGCAAACTTCTCATCTTTTCAAACTTAGCTGCAGACAGAGCTTTAGTCAGTATATCAGCACGTTGTTCACTTGTACTGACATGTTTGATCACGATTAACCCCTGCTCAACACAATCTTAAATGAAGTGGTAACGCACATCAATGTGCTTGCTTCTTCCATGGAATACCGGGTTCTTTGCTAAATCGATACCAGACTTATTATCAATGTACAAGACAACTGGACCTGGTTTAATGTCAGTGATATAACTAAGAACCCTTTGAAGCCATATGCCTTGACAAGCTGCAGTCGTAGCCGCCATAAACTCAGCTTCACACGACGAGAGTGCAACACATCGCTGTTTCTGTGAAATCCAAGAAATCAAACTTTCATCGAGATAGAAAACCACCCCACCCGTACTCTTTCTGTCTTCGATACTCCCAGCCAAGTCACTGTCAGAAAACCCAGATAAAAGATAATTTCCATGCCCTTTGGTATATGTCAAACCATAATGAAATGTACCTTTCACATAATGACATATCCTTTTTATAGCATTTAAATGCAGCACAGTAGGATTTTGCATATACCGGCTAACTATTTCCACCGCATATGCCAAGTCAGGACGTGTATAAACCAGATATCGTAAACCTCCAACAAGACTCTTGTAATAAGTCGAGTTAATTGGCTCACCAGTTGTGTCTGCATCAATATGTAGATTTGGCTCCATAGGATATTTCACTACATTACACTCACTCATTCCTGCCTTCTGGAGCACCTTCTTCGCATACATGGTTTGTTTTATACTGATAAAACCCTTCCCTTGATCAACCTCCAAACCCAAATAATATGATAACTTTCCAAGATCAGTCATGTCAAATTCACTACTCATCTCCCCTTTAAATTTGACCATACTTGTAAGACTAGTTCCAGTGATTATCAAATCATCAACATAAACGCCCACAAGTAATGACTCATGACCAATTCTTCGAATATAGACAGCATGCTCAAAAGGACACTTAACAAAACCCAAGTTTATTAAGCACTTGTTCAATGGAGAGTACCATGCATGGGGTGCTTGACGCAGCCCATATAAGGCCTTTAATAATTTATAAACTTTTTGTTCTTGACCCTTGCGTACGTAGCCCTTGGGTTGTGATACATAAACTTCTTCCTGGAGAACACCATTCAAAAAAGCAGACATAACATCAAGATGATGGACCTCCCATTTGTTTTTGGCAGCGAGTGCTAATAACAGGTGAACCGTCTCCAATCTGGTTACAGTGCAAAGACCTCGTCGTAATCTATACCATGTTTTTATACGTAGCCCTTTGTCACCAGACGTGCTTTATGTTTGATCACCTCCCCGTTTGTGTCCCTTTTTAGTTTGAACACCCATTTTAGATCAATTGCTTTGTGTCCTTTTGGTAAATCAGTGAGCTGCCATGTGTTGTTTTTCTCAATAGTGTCAATTTCCATATTCATTGCAACTCTCCAGGCTTCTTCTTTGATAGCTTTCTCAAAATTCACTGGCTCATCTACTCCTGACAAGAGTAGTTCATCTTCGATCTCTACTTCTTCAGTGGTATTGTAAATATCTGTAAGAAGTCTGTAGCGTTGTGGCTCACTGTCACTACTGGAAACACCACTATTTAAAACACTGGAGTTGACACTCGCTTGAGCTTCAGGTCTAGAGCTGGTACTGTCTTTGGTTTCAGGTGTCTGTGAAGAAGACACAACTGTGATTGGTGTCATTGGAGATGACTTGTTGTCGAACACATGATCCTCATGTGTGTCTGGTGCATTATTTTCAAGCGTGAACTGTCCTGTTGCTTGTGTACCACTACTATCATCAAATTTCTGCCAAGTCCAGCCTTTCGATTCATTAAAAACGACATCCCTGCTTATATGTATACGTCCTGTGTCTGGATCGAATAAACGGTATACCTTGGTTCTCGGTTCTCTTCCAAAATGAACCAATAATTTACTCCGATCATCGAGCTTGTGCGTGAAATTAGTTGGGATTTTCATGTAAGAAATGCAACCAAACACTTTCAAATGGCTAACATTTAGTTTTTGTCCATACCAAGCCTCATGTGGAGTGATGTTTGAAAGTGTTCGAGTAGGAAGTTTATTCAAGATGTGAACTGCGTGCCTGACAGCTTCTCCCCAGAACTTTGCATGTACTTCCCTTTCTTTTAAAAGACTTCTAGCCATGGCCATTACTGTTCGATTACGGCACTCTACAACACCATTTTGATGTGGTGTGTAGGGCGCGGTATAATTTCTTGATATGCCTGTCTCTTCATAGAAGGATTCAAAGTTTCTGGAACAAAATTCTCCTCCACGGTCAGTGCGAAACACCTGGATTTTCCGGTTTCTGTTTTTAACTTGTAATTTAAACTTCTTAAAAGAAGTCAGTGCCTCATCTTTTGTTTTAAGCATAAAAACCCACATCTTACGACTGTAGCCATCAACTAGTAACATGAAATATATATTACCAGCTGGAGTAGGTGGTGAAATAGGCCCACAAAGATCCCCATGTATAAGTTGTAATGCATGCTTAGCAATAAAAGTTGAGTGAGAAGGAAAATGCTTACGAGATTGTTTAGACATAAGGCACCCACTGCAGATTTCTCTCGGCTGATTGATTGAGGGAAGTCCACAGACCATTTGTTTTTTGACATCAGATGCATTGCTTTGAAATTAACATGCCCAAGGCGTGAATGTCATAGCCATGCTTCTTCCTCCGCCTTTGTCAGTAGACAAGCTTCTTTTGTTTCTTCAATCTGAACTTTGTAGAGGCGATTGACAGAACGTTTTACATGCAGAAGAAGACGCCCACAACTGTCATAAACCCACAAACTATCCCCGTTAAGTACCACATGATTCCCTTCTTCAGAAAGATGGCCTAAGCTGATAATGTTACTTCGCAATGTAGGAATGTAGTACACTCCATGTAATACTCTGATTTCACCATTTTTACAAGCAATCGTGATCGAACCATTCCCTTCAATTTTGACTAGAGAATCATCACCAAATTTTACATGTCCTCTCACCGATTTGTCCAATTTTTCAAATTTATCACGGCGCCCCATCATGTGGTTACTAGCCCCATTGTCTAGGTACCAAGTATTTTCCTCTGTCTTCTTTGTGTCAGTGTTCGCACCTTCAGTCAAAAGAATTACTTCATCTGCACAAATTTCATTCATCACCATCAGAAGTGCAGGTTCATCATCATTTGTTTATGTGAGATTAGCTTCTCCTCGTTGCAGTCTGTTCCTTCTTGGTTTTCTGCATTCGGCCGCAAAATGTCCATAAGCTCCATAATTGAAGCATTTAATTGTGCTCCTGTCAACTCTGTCACGTCCACCTTGATTATCTATTCTCTGATGATAATCATTTCCAAACTGTGACCCTCCTCGATTTGATTTCTTCAGCCACTCTTCGCGTGTAAGCAAGAGTTTTCCACTATTATTTTCACATTTTGACCATTCGTCCTCCGTCAATAAGAGTTGTTGTTCTCTGCTACTTCCCTGTCCAGATAACCGTTCCTCATGTTCCTTTAGAGAGCCAATTACTTCCTCAACAGACATCGTTCCTTGATCTCCAAATTGCTCAATGGCTGAAGCAATTTGTAGAAACTTGGTTGGAACCGCCCTGAGCAGTTTTTTCACAACATACTCCTCTCCAATTGTCTCTCCAAGTGCTCTGATGTGTGCAACCAGGCCATTTAATTTCATGCAGAAATCGTCTAAATTCTCTGATTCCTTCATGCTTAAGGACTCAAACTTAGCTTTAAGTGTTTGAGCCTTAGCCATCTTAACCTTCTCCGCACCCAATGACTGTATTTTAGTCGCTCCCTAAGCATCTTTAGCTATTCTTCGCTCTGCAAGTGTCAACAGTAGATCTTCTGGGATACCTTGATAGATTATGGCCAAAGCTCGTTTATTCATCTTATCATCCACGTTGGCCTTTGGATCTTTGGGCTCTATTGCATCCCACATACCGTATACTTGCATAAAAACTCTCATTTTCATAGCCCATATAATGTAGTTAGTCTTCATCAGCATAGGATAGCTTAAGCGAATTTGTCCTTCCTTGCTCTTACTTGATTCTGTTGCCATGCTTGTCGATAGAGTGCTCACCAGGTGGAAGAAAGCTCTGATACCAGATGTAAGGATTAAACTAACATTCAAATAATTAAGCTGATAGTTTTCTATATGAAAATACTATTGGGATTCTTATTGAATTATCAGAATTATACATGACTTATAGATATGATAACTGACACTCACAAAAAACCTAAAGACCAGGGATGTTCACCTGGTTTTTCTCCACGCACACTTAACTGGACTCCTACTAAATAGCAACTACATCAGACCAAGTCTGATACTACAATGACTACTTTGTTTATTCATACTCAAAATAAAACTAAGTAAAACAAAACAGGAAATAAGACATGTTTAGATTAAGACCCAACAGCCTTGCTGCATCACTCTTGTTCCAAACAAAATATGCTCCCTGGTGTTTCTTTTAATCACAACTCCATATCCGCCTTTGCTGCAAAGTTGTTATTGCACAAAGAAATGGCTCCCTGCAAGGTTTTTTATTAGCCCATTTGCTTATAGCATCTTTGATGCATTACTAATCCGCTCAGCCATTCCATAAATCAACGACCGATTCAAGCAAATGACTGATTCTTAATGCAAGCCTTAGAATCACAGAAGAAAAGAAGGCTTCCGGTTGCACTTTAGTTTAGTACGCGTATGCATGGACGATATGCTACAACAGGCACTATCTTTGTAATGTTTGATTTTATGAAAGCATTTCTCCTTGCACCTTATTTTTTTACTAGGCTTTATTTTCCGAAGCAAGTTTTAACAAATTGGCGGGCCCTTCTTTGAGGTCCTTTCAACTAAATATTGTTAGAGTTATTGAGATAGTTTAAAAGAAACTAACTAATATTTTATTCCTTAGCTTGAAGGATGTTCACAGAAAAATTCTCCAGTCTAATTTACTTAACATATTTATAAATTAATGAGTATAATTGCAAAATACAAATTTATATTATCATACAACTTATCCTTAGGATTGTCAATATTACTTGGTTTTGCTATGTAGAGACATGTCTTGCATATCACGCTATTACTAGCGCGTTGCCAATATGCTACATCAGGCACTATCTTGTAATGTTTGATTTTATGTAAGCATTTCTCCTTGCACACCTTGTTTTTTTTACCAAGCATTATTTTTCGAAACAAGTTTTAACAAATTGGCGGGCCCTTCTTTGAGGTCCTTTCAACTAAATATTGTTAGAGTTAATCTGATAATTTAAAAGAAACTAACTAATGTACTTCTGAATGTAAACAATTGGGATTGATAATAATAAAATGAAATGATAATAATAAAATGAAACGAGTACAGGATTATTAAGGAGACTACTAACAACTAAACTCGTACAAACCAGGAGTGTGACTCCAACTAAACACCTATCAAATAGCAATTACATTAGACTAAGTCTGGGAGTACAACGACTAACTTATTCAAATGTTCAATAATATATACAAGTTTAGACAATAATCCCGACATGCTCCCCTTGGTCTAAACATGTTTCAGATTCTTAGCTCCAAGCAAATTCCGCATTCTCTCCAACTTAACAGTAGTCAAAGCTTTTGTCAATATATCAGCACGTTGCTCACCTGTTTCACGATCAATCCTCACTACACGAAAAAAGAGTAAAAACGACAAAACAAAAGCGACCAATTATAAATTCCACAAAAAAAAAATTGGCTTTTAAGGTCAATCTCACTTGACTAAAACCCGCGAATAAAAGTGACCGATATCGGTGGATTTTGTGAGCGGTCACTTTTATTCGGTGGAATTTATGACTGGTGTCTTTTAGTCGGTGGCTTTTATTAACAAAAGCAACCGCCTATTTTTCAGCGGTCGATTTTAAGGTTTCAAGATTTGGAGGGAAAATTGCTTCCAAAATGAAGCCTGAAATTAAAAACAAAAGTGACTATCCCGTCACTTTTAAATTAATTACCAAAAAAATTTTAAAAAATGCAACTGTCATTTTAATAAAAGCAATCGTTATAAAAGCAACTGTTTTTGGTGGATTTTTATTAAAGCGACCGCATATGGTGGAATTTAGACTGCAAAAGTTTACAGCTTCTGCTTATCCTATTCCCCTGGATTTTGTCAATACTTTCCTTTCTTCCCATCTCCACTTCCTTTCCTTCAAATTTTCTACCATTTATCTTCCATTTCAAGCTCAAATATCTACTACTTTCAAGTAAGTAAGTACAATTTCTAAATTACTTATATTTTGTTTATCATGATTGTTGTTTGTTTATTTCTCACATAAATGTAATATTAATTGATATAATTTAAATAAAATGTCAAATTTGAATTATTAATAATTTAAATGTAGTCTTCAAAATATAAAGTAGTTTAATATATTTGTTAACTTTCCGCGCTTGATATAAGATAACTTGAATTAAATCATTGAAATAATTAAAAAAAATGAAATAATTATTGTTCACTTGTTTTCACTAAATATATCTTGTACACATAGTGAATTTATTTAGGTATGGTTTTTTAATTAGTAAAATATTATTAATTATACTATCTATACATCTTGTAGATGTCATCAGATTGTAATTGGATGAATCGTCGATTTGATGCAAGGAAAAATACTACGAAAGAGTATAAAATTGGTGTTGATGGTTTCATTAAGTTTGCCGTTGTAAATACGGAGGATTCAAGGGGGAGAATAAGATGTCCATGTAATGAATGTGGAAATTTTTATATAAAAAATCTCAATGATGTGATATTGCATTTATATCGACATGGCATCATGCCCGCATATACAACATGGTATTTTCATGAGAAGAGTGTTAGATCGCGGACTGACATTGGAATGAGTTCTATGAATATTGATAACACACATGTTGATTTTTATGATGCACATGAAATGCTTGGAGATTTTTCCGAGACAAATAATAATTTTGAAAATATGAATGAAGAGCCGAATATAACAGCAAAAAGTTTTTATAGGATGCTTGATAGTGCTTCTGAACCACTTTATCCTAATTGTACAAGTTTCACAACATTATCATTTGTGAGTAAGCTACTTAAGTTCAAACACAGATATAGTTGTAGTAATAAGGGATTTGATGAGCTATTTGAACTCATTGGATCGGTGTTGCCTGAAGATCACAAGTTGCCCTTGAGATATTATGATGTAAAAAAGTTAGTAAGTGGGTTGAGCATGGGATACAAAAAAATTGATGCTTGCGTGAATAATTGCATGTTATTTTACAAAGAAAATAGTGAAAAAAACACATTGTGACATATGTGGTGAAGATCGATACAAGATGTAAAAGGATTCTATGAAAAAGTTGATTCCGAAGAAGATTTTGAGACATTTTCCTCTTACATCACTAGTACAAAAATGAATTTTAGCCACGGTCAAAATAGGCCTTTAGCGTCGGTTTTTCAGCGTGGTATATGCAGGGGACGCTAAAGGTATATTTTTTTTGCGTCGGGTAATTAGGCGACACTAAAAGTTTTTAGCGTCGGTTAGATGACCGACTCAAAATTTCCACTTACCGACGCTCTTGCTTGGACAATTGCGTCGGTCCAATAAAGTGCCGACGCTGGAATTTGTAATTAGATGCGTCGGTTTATCAAAAAACCGACGTTGAAAGTTAATATTAAAGGCGTCGGTTGTTAAAATTGCCGACGCTATATGTTAATATTAAAGGCGTCAGTCGTTGAAAAAGCCGACGCTATATGTGTATGTTTTAGGCGTCAGTTGTTCAATAAAACCGACGCCTAAAGTAGTATAAAAAAATAAATATTCTTTTCATTTTTATTGATATCCTGAACCTGCTTTTTACAAATACTAGCATTCCCAAATATATAACTGAATAATAAAATTAACTAGGAATCAAATTGAAACTAAAGTAGGTCTCAAGCTATCTTTTCATACGATACATTGAATTTTAAATAGAATCAAAATATTTTTGATAAAGTAATAAATGACAATGTGTTCCTAAAAAATATTAATGTTCATTTGCCATCATCGAATTAGCAATATCGATATTGAAAAATCCAGCAAATCATCATTTAGCTTGGGAGGTCTAACACTCAAGAATCTCAGCAAAGTCAGGCACCTACATAATATAGTCACACATATAATATTTTGGTACATAATTAGCAACATATATAAGATTGTATGTCTCATTTTTCTAGATTTGTCTAAAGTTATTATCGTACCTGATTATAGACATTCGACAATAAAAAATTTTGCCCAAAGCTCTCGAATCTCATTGATTTCCTTCTTAGTATATCTTCTTGAACCAAGACCCTTTTAAATGGAAATGATAAAATATTTAGACAAATCTTAAGTTTAGATGTTTGTAAAATAATATCAAATATTTTTTGTCTTACCACTTTCCAGTTCGTGTTAAGATCTTTTTGACAAAGCATGACTATGTCATGCATGTACTTCATAACAAAAAAACCACACTCTGTGCCTCCTTCTTGTTGAGGACACTATACATAAAACACTAAGTTTGATTATATATAAATAAATATAACAACAACAAAATTAAAATATGAATTAAATAAGTTATACCTCAACCTCCGTATGAATCCAAAGAAATTCTTTTCTGTTATTCCTCTTTCCGCCTCCTGGTACATACAACTTAAATGCCCTGTGTAATAGGAATATGTCAGTACATAATTCAAAAATCTTAGAAATAAGGATATATATATATATTGTAGAGTATTTGAAATTTAAATTGAAATTTAACTTACGTTCGTGCAGGTGTTGTCAACCGTATTTTCCGTTCCTTCTTCAAAGAATCAAATGCATAAATAACACTTTCATGGAGACAAAATAGGAGCAACATCCAGTGGTCACTACACCAATAGACATATATATATATCACAATTAGATTATATTTTTAATAAAAATACTGAACATAAAATTGGTTTTGTCCTCACTCTTGGATATAAGGTGCTAATATAAACTGCTTCTCTTTATTCGCAACCAAATTTTTTTCCATGTACTCGGCTGCATCCTGAATACGTTGATAATCACGGATATGCGGTATTGCTAATCTGGATGGCAACATGAATCCAAATTTATCATTATTCAATTTGTTACAAAGCTTCCCAATGTACCTACATGCAATGTTATTTATCACAATCAATATGTATATTGGATAATGATTCTAAGGTAAATTAGGTAGTAAAGACTAGTCTTACTTCAAAAAAATTTCCAGAATGGGTATGTTTAACCAGCTCATTTTCAAAAACTGATCAACATCTTCATGTGCAACGTATATTGGATCTTCTCCATTTTCTTCATACTTAAAGAGCGAACCTTTTTTATTAGTGGACAGCTTTTTAAGCATAAAACGTAAAGATCGACAATGCTCAGTTGAGTTTGTGTCATCATCATGGCTTTTCTTGACAGGAGTTACCGAACCTTTACTTTCAACTTTCTTAGGCATCATAACAACTTTTTTTGGGCTAATGTCATGGCCTTTTTCCTTATCCATTGATATTGGATCCTAATGAAACAAAGTCATCATAAACATGATATATTGTAATGGAATGAGAAAAATACCATAACATGATATATACCTGTCCTAAAGTCACAAGGTCCTTTGGCCATTGAACGAAACTACCCGCTGCATTTCCTATAGTTTCAAGTTCGTTACATGGCACTGGAAGGGGAATAAGTTGAAATTCCGGTACAACATCATCAACAGATACTCTGACATTGTTAGGCACAATCGGGTTATTATGAATCATATTTTCCCCCTGACTATTTGAGGGAAAAACAGTCCCCCTAGCCACAACAACTCTTCCTTTTTCCACATGTATCACCCAAAGATGACAAAGGGTTGGTGTCTGCAATATACAAAAATAAAAATATTAGTACATTATATAGTCTATAATCTAAACAGGTAGCTATTATTTAAATAAGAAATAAATTAAAGGCCATGAGCTAAATATTTATGAAAAATTACCTTGATATTTGAGATATGATCTTGTCGATTCACCGACTGGCAACTGCTTCGAACAGTTTCATTTTTAGGAATACCAATATCATTGAAAACATTATCCTCTGGGATGGACAAACCCACCTGCTTCAAATGATTAAAGATTCCTTGAAGTTTCAAATTCATCATTTCATTCATCTTTTCATCACACTCCTTTTGAACTTTTTTGGTGATTTCTTGTGTGATGGTAGCCAACTCATCCACCGATAAGACACCACTCTGTTTGGACTTCCCTGATCCAAATACTTCTTTAATTTTGTCTCCTCCTCCAACCCCTCTAACACGTCCGCCATGTTCTTTACGACCAAGTGCACGAGATAATATGTCATCATGGCCTTGTGGAGTCCATGAACCATCTGAAACTTGCCTCTGCAATTCTCCCTATTTTAAACAATGACAAAACCAACCATCAGGAGAAAGTGACAGGGATGATACCAAGCGACTGTAAAATGAAGGACATTAAAATGAATGTGATATATAGTTAAGGAACTCAAATTGATTTACAAATTAATTAGATAGAACCAGCTAACCATGATGCCTGGTGTGCAGCTGAATGTTGTCAGGAGAATGATTTAAGTCACAGCTGAATGTAATATATCCATTTTAAATACATAGGTCATTTACTTGGCAGAACTTAAATCACAGTTATACTTCAAAAATTGAATTACAGCACTCTTTAATGTGTCCCAGACTCACAGGACCTCTCATATAGAAGACATAATTATGCATAAAAAAGTAAGTAGTTTTACCCTTTTTGCAAAGACTTCCTTGGTCTGCAAATTTGGGAAGTAATAACCTCCACCCTCCTTCTTCTTCACGCGTGCTCTAAGCCAATCATAACTTCGTCCGCTACGCTGACTAGACAAAATTGATTCATCGATGCATTCCGAATCATCCAAAGAACTGATGGGGTCATCCACGCACCATTTAGCCCTATTTGCATAATATCCACTAGGCCCCAGGAAATGAACATGCTCATCATGCTTTTTACTGTCTTTTGTTTTCTCACTTATTTCCTGCTTACAAAAGAGGCAAAAAATAAAAATGTAGACCAACATATAATACGTTGTTTACCCTATTGATAAATTGTAGTAACTATTTAAATTGTAGTAACTATTTAAATTGTAGTAACTATTTAAATTCTTCAATTCTTAAATCAGTAAATCTGATAAGATATATTCCGTGCTGCTTGTATTGTGTTTTTCTGTGTCAGCTTTTTTCATCCTAAAATATGAAAATTTCTTGTCCAGGGACCTTAAATTCTTAGTATCTGGTTTATAATTTATAGGTTTAGTAGCTTAATACCTTGAGTCAAACATGTTTGAATTACATATGGTTTATGGTAGTTGTTAAGATTCAAACCATAAATGAGATTCGGAGCTAAGTTGGTAAAAATTTTACCTTGAACTCCTCAGTTTCACGTCTCTTTTTGTATATTTCCCACTGTTCTCGGCTGATGTAATGATATTTCTCACAAGGATCCTTGTCTGTGCGCACATAATTCCTAGTCAGCTTACCCTTGAAATCCCTCCACATCTTTGCAGCTCTTTCCAGCACCATCTTTTTATGTGAATCATCCAGATTCCAACGACTCTGAAAGCGATACAAATGATTTCATTTATTTTTCCCAAATTAAAGAGTAAATGTAAAATATTATCGTACCTTAATGTCATCCCAAATAACATCTTTTAATCCTTGATTAACTACATCCCAACTCTCGATATTAATATCAACTTGGAAGCGAACCTTTGTTCCCAGATAAATTATGAAATCTTTACGCATATCGCCAACCGGGTTACCATATTCATCGAAATCAAGGGTGCCATCCAAAATCTGGTTTCCTATCCTTTTTTTCAATTTTTTGCACAATGTTGGACCTCTGGTCCTTTTCTTGGAACTGGACTCTGCATTATCTTTATCTGCATTATCTTTATCCATAGCAATTACCTACAACAATGTAAGATCAACAAGTCAGGAAGAAGTGGAAGTATTTTTTTGATTTCAAAACCCATTGTAGACTTGTAACAGTAAAAAGTGTATACAATTTGTTCTGTAGAAATAATACAATGCCTAGCTATTGTGTGCTTTGCTCAGGAATTTGATTTCTTCTCCATTTTGGGACTCGGAAATCCTAGTGTAACTGATTCTAGTTGGCAACAATTTATTTACTAACCAGGATTTCATTATTTAAAAAAATTAAACACATGCAGTGGCCTGGATCATATTATGATTTGAAGCGAAGTTGTTGTTATCCAAGCATAGGGAAGCCAGCTTCAAATTTCGGGATTCATGGATTATGGCCTAATTATATTGATGGCTCTTACCCCTCTAACTGTGATCCTGATGCCTCCTTCTGCAGAACCTTGCAAATGCGGGAATATATCCAGATGGTGAGTTCTACAGCTTAGATAAAGCATAAAGAGTGATATTGAACAAGGGACTGGATATATGTGTGTTGACACTTCTGGCTCTAACCTTATTAAGTGTCCGATATTTCCTCGTGAGAGGTGTAAATCGCAGATTCAGTTTCCACTTCTTAAGTCATGTTTGAAGTCGATTAGTTTACCGATTAATCATTTAATAAATCTTCAACTATTTATCTTAATTTGTAAGATATATAAACTAAAGCAAGCTAATTCAAACCATTTTAGATGCAATGCTACTAAGTTGTCATGTTTTCTTTATATCACATCTTTTTTCTTTAAAGGGTAAAAATCTTATCTGGTGCTTGTCTTCACTATCTTAAACAATTTGCAGAGACCTCTGGTTGGACTAGGTTAATGTCGCTTAACTACTATCTGTCTAACATGAGGTACTTATCTATATCGACATTATTCTTTTACATTAGGATAAGTGTTTATGTAATAGTTCTATTTTGTTTATTTTTGTTAATATAACATGTCATGTCATTAGTTTGTGATCTTACCTTACATTAAAAATTTTAAAATAGCGGCTATAATAGACCTGCAGGAACAGTTTCAGTCAGATACATCATATTGTGTTTGATAAATGTTGAGGGTATTTTTGATTTGTTTCCTTGCATTTTGTAATACATTTGCTCTGTTGTTTCATTTGTAATTCCAGGCCTTGTGTTACTTGCAACCTCAATCGATTCAATTTATTCATTTTTTGTACATGTAAGCTATTCTTTCCGATGTTCCTTTCTAAGTCTGTAAGTCATGGTTGATGAATCTGTTATTAAAGCCATATATTGCATGCCAGGAAGGCAGGGGAGATGGGGAGGGATGGAAATGATTAAACCAAAAAAACTGAAGTGCTCTATACTTTTGTAAGCATTATAAATTACGTGTATTTTTATTGTTGTGGATGACAGGCAAGATATAGATAAGATGTATATCTGGAATCCTGATGCACAAAATAAGCATCAAAATAAAGACAAAAAGGCAGGGCAAGTAGATTACATGGTTTGTGTTTATGAGGAGAACCAACATCGTAACAGCTTCATTTACAAAACTCGTGTGGTACACTATGGCTCAGGCTGTCTGTGTGTACCACTAATCTTCTATAACATTGTATTAAAAGAGCCAGGGGCAAGAATTGTTGCTGCTCTTAAATTGGGAGAGACAAATATAAATATTTTAAATTATATATATAGAATGGCATAACTACAAATAATTTATTCAGAATTTCAAAGTTGATATATTAAATGTGTTAAGGACTCACCTAGAGTAATTGATGATGCTGTAAATGGCTTAATGTAGCCCTCAGTGAACCTTAACTACTTTCTGCTTTCATGACACTTCCCAAGCGCAAACCTACAAAAAGTATGGATTGAATATATTAAAGTATGCATAAAATCTATAGCAGCAACCTGAACATTTCTAAGAGTTACACTAGACATGTAAACAGCTTTTACATATCTTCTATAATGATCATTAAATTACAGGTTTTTTTAGAGGATTAATTAATTTTTCAAATGGACCGAATATATATTTTATTTTTAACATGTACTGATAATTTAACTAGATAGTAAACTGACAACATTTCTAGTAATATTCTTAGTCACCAAATATTAATAGAATTTTAAAAAAATACTTTATAAACTTGTTATTAAAATTACCTTTACTAGAATTCATACTTGGCGATCAATCCATAACCCTTCATCATGATCATTACGAACATAATTTGTATCTACATTATCTTCTCTAACTGCGGTAGGTAGACCAATTGAGAAAGGGGGATTCTCATCAAATTGATCATACTCATCCTCGTCTTCCACATTATCAATTCCAAGAATGCGTCGCTTACTTTCAAGAACAATTGACCATCTAGAATCAGCGGGGTCTTTAATGTAGAACACTTGTTTAACTTGTGTAGCGAATATAAACGGGTCATCTTCATGTCCAAATCGATTAAAATCTACCAAAGAGAAGCCCGACTCATCTACCCGAACGCCACGCTTGATATCGAACCATTTACATCGAAAGAGAGCAACTTTAAAATCCGTATAGTCAAGCTCCCAAATTTCATCAATCAGGCCATAGTATGACTTCTTTATATCTCGTGATATGATAGAATTGCCCCTATCAAATTCAGTCGAAGAAGCTTCTATTGACACTCCACTATTCTGCACAGTGCTCTTGTTGTCTTGACACTGTGTATAGAAAGTGTACCCATTAACTTGGTAAGATCTCACTGGCATGTCAGCCCATACGCTAACCATTTTAGCGTACTAGAAACGGTGGTATGACTTTCTGAATATTGAGACATTACTCGATCTTTAAACCATTTAACAAAAGATCGATTGTGTTCATTTTTAACCCACTTGCCACTCTTAGAAGGATGCATTTGTCGAATCTCAACTATGTGTTGTTGTAAGAAAGGGTGGACTTCTGTCATGTGTTGCAATACAAAAAGATGGGCTCTATCAAGCATTTAACCACTCGGACATATCATTTTATGTCCCAATGTACCCTGACCTTCAAGTCTTCCATCATACCGAGATCTTGGAATTTCGACTGGATCGGTAGATGCTAAATAATCAGTACAAAATTCAATAATCTCTTCAACTGAATACCCTTCAACTATGCTACCTTCAGGCAGACGTCGATTTCTCACGTATGCTTTTAAGATACACAAGAATCTCTCGAAAGGATACATTTGCCGCAAATATAACGGACCATAAATTTTAATCTCTCTCACAAGATGAACCACTAAATGCACCATTATGTCAAAAAATGAGTGTAGAAAAGACATTTCAAACTCACAAAGTGTAACAATTATATCTGCTTGCAAAGTATCCAATGTCATGGGATCAATCACCTTACTACATATAGCATTGAAGAAGAAACACAGTTTCGTGATGACCAATCACACATGCTTCGGTAATATGCCTCGAATTGCAACCGGTAATAGATGTTGCATTAACACGTGACAATCATGTGACTTCATTCCTACCAACTTCAAATCTTTCATTGAGACAATGTTTTTTGGGTTTGAGGAATATCCAGATGGAACTTTCACACTAGATAAACACTCACAAAAGCTGATTTTTTCTTTTCTAGACAGAGTATAACAAGCTGGAGGTAGATATGCACGCTTTCCTGATTGTTGTGGTGCTAATTCTACTCGTATACCCATCTCTTGCATGTCTAATCTGGCTTTCATTGCATCCTTTGACTTACCGGGTATATTCAACAATGTCCCGACAAGGCTTTCACATACATTTTTTTCAATATGCATGAAATCCAGACAGTGTCTAACTTGCAAGTGTTCCCAGTATGGAAGATCCCAAAATATAGATTTCTTCTTCCAAATACTATTTGGAGTTCGCTTTTTATACAACTTTCCAAGTACAACATCAATATCTTTAACACGTTCCAAAACCTCACTCCCCGTTAATGGTAAACGAGCCACTCGAGTCTCGACAGTCCCGCCAAAAGACTTTTTCCTCTTACGATACGGGTGATTAAGGGGAAGAAATGTACGATGACCCATATAAACATTCTTTTTACAATTGTTTAAACGAAGATCAATTGTAGCATCTTCACAAATCGGACACGCTTTAGCTCCTTTGATAGTGTATCCTGAAAGGTTTCCATAACCTGGAAAATCACTTATGGTGCAAAAAATCATGGCACGTACAGTGAAATCTGTTTGGCTAAATGCATCATATACCCTCTCACCTTCATCCCACAATAACTTTAGATCTTCAATAAGTGGCTGAAGATAAATATCGATATTATTTCCGGGTTCTTTAGGACCGGGGATTAGCAATGTCAATATGATGTACTTGCGCTTCATGCATAACCAAGGAGGCAAGTTATAAATTGTCAGAAGAACCGGCCAAGTGCTATGTTGAGAGCTTAAAGTGCGATACGGATTCATGCCATCCGCACAAAGCCCAAGTCGTAAATTTCTAACTTCTCTGCCAAATTTCGGGAACTTTCCATCAATGGTTCTCCATTGTGGAGAGTCACCAGGGTGTCTGAGCATCCCATCTGATTTTCTTCCTTCCTTATGCCACCTCATAAGCTTTGCGTCAGTGACATTTGCAAAAAGGCGTTTGAATCGCTCCACTACGGGTAAATATCGCAGCACCTTCGCAGGAGGCCTTTTTTTATCAACACTCAAAGAATAATTTCCCTCCCGCTTGTACCTAGATGCTCCGCACTTTGGACAAGTTTGTAGATGTTCATACTTATGGCGAAACAACACACAATCATTTATACAAGCATGAATCTTCTTTACATTCATACTCATGGGACACAATATCTTCTTCGCCTCATAGGTGGAAATAGGAAGCTCGTTATTCGGAGGGAGTATGTCAGCGAGAAGTTTTAGCATTTCTGTGAAACTCTTGTCACTCCACCCGTTCTTCACTTTAAGCTTGCATAATTTCAAGGTTGTTGATAACCTAGTAAACTGATCATTGCACCCTGGATAGAGGAGTTTTTTGGAACCATCAACCAAGCTCTCAAGAATTTTTGGTTGGTGCTTTAGAAAATCTTCAAGATCTTCGATCATCTCCTCGACCCTATCATTTTCCACGTCATCTTCTTTATTTTCAGGCGTACCATCTCCAAAACTTTCATCATTCCTTGTATATGTCTTCATTGTTCTAGAGTGTATTCCCTCTCCATGCCAAATCCACCTAGTATAATCATCCATGAAACCCCGTCGGAATAAATGATCACGCACTGTGTCAACAGTAGGAAACTTTTTTAAATTATAACAATCGTAACAAGGACACATGATCATGTCCCCTTTTGCATGTTTCTCCGCACATTCAATGAAGTGCTTGACGCCACTAATATACTCATGGGTCGCCCGTGATATTTTGTACATCCATGTACGACGATCCATTTTTTAATTCTATACAATAAATGATAGACAAGTCAGTAAAGACAAGTTGCAAAAATAAGGAACTAAAAACTACAAATCAAAGAAATAAACATATATATTACCAAAGACACATTGTAACTCAAAAAATATATTTGGTATATCTTTTAGTAATATTAACCTAAAAATAAACATTAAATTTAACTAACAATAAGTAGTTTACTAATCTTTAACTCAAATTCCACCTAAAATGAACAATGCCAATCCATATATCTACATATTTGTTAAGAATAGACTTTACTTTTTTTTCTTGTTTTCCAATTTACACATGAACTAGGACTATATATATATTAATCATCATCTAACTATTTACTCATTAATTTTTATCCACACTACACTATTTTTCAACTTGCAGGATGTTAATTCTCTACTTAAATAAATATGCAAAACAGAGGAGGTAGAAATCCATGCTGCCAGGTTGGGTCAAACTTATAGTACATCTTCAAAAAAAGAACAAAACTGTAAAACAAAAAATGTTCACTACCTGTATTCATTTTTTCATCAACAGTTTGTGCATAACTAACTATACTATATTAACTTTTATTTTCAACATGATACAATTATTAAAAGTAATCAAATAGAAGATACACAGTGAAGTAGAGATACAAACCAGAAGTAGAGATACAAACTCGTACACCATAGATGAAATCGGGGGTTAGGAGCCCACGACCCTAATCAAACCAACTGGACTACCGGAGTGGAGAAAAGTGAACCCAATTACTTCAATTACAACCAAATACACCAACTTGCTTCAATTGTCCAAACCAATCAGCAGTGAGAAAAAACAAATTCAACACTGGAATACTCGTTTAATCACTCGTATAAAAACGAAAGCGGAGGGGTGAATACCTGAGTAGAGTACCGGGGCACGTAAAGATGGGTATTTATCGGAGTGGAGCGGAGTGGAGTACTTCTCTTACTTTGAAATTGAACAGACACAGGATATCCTCACTATTTCACCCTCTTTATTCCTTTTTCATAATTTTTAAAATTTATTTTACTCTTCTTTTAATTATGTTTTTTGTTTGATTATTTTGAGATTAATCATTATTTTTTTCTTCATAAAAAAATTTTAAGTTTGAGTTACATAAAATTCTGTATATTAAGAAAGTCAATGTTTATATAAAAGTAATACTTGTATCAATTTTAATTGTATTAACTACCCAATCAA
This sequence comes from Apium graveolens, assembly GCF_009905375.1. Lineage (NCBI taxonomy): Eukaryota > Viridiplantae > Streptophyta > Magnoliopsida > Apiales > Apiaceae > Apium > Apium graveolens. The sequence goes on from NC_133651.1 coordinate 43,977,107, forward strand.
AAAACATTGTATTAAAAAAATATATTTTGTGAAGCAAAGTTAATATTAAAAATATAAATAATATAAATTGAAGATGTGTGACATAACATATATTTTTAATACAAAATATATAAATAATATTATATATTTCTGTGGAGATTCAGATATATATAATATTCCATGTCACACATCTTCAATTTATATTATTTCTGTGGCTGAGATCAATTTATTCAGAATATATAAATAATTTATATAATTAATTATATATTATATAATTATTCTGTGGAGATTATATTAATTCTGTGGAGATTATATAAATAATTTATATTAATTTATATATTTATTTATATAAATAATTATATATTATATAATTATTCTGTGTGGAGATTATATAAATAATTATATATTATATAATTATTCTGTGGAGATTATATTATATATTCACACATCTTCAATTTATTCAGAATATATAAATAATTATATATTATGTGGAGATTATATTAATTCTGTATACAAAGTTAATATTAAAAATATAAATAATTATTTATATATTTTGTATTCAAAATATATTCCATGTCACACATCTTCAATTTATATTATTTCTGTAAATACAATCTCCGGCTATTGACTAGCAACAACTAAACAATGCAAATGCTTGCAAAGAAACAAAAAAAATAGCATTTGGGACTTGGGATATAGAAAAGTTGAAAAAAATCATAGTCTTCTCAGCAAGCCACAACTAAACATATAGGAAACTAGAAAACACCGATGTTCCCACGCACGGGCAAAGAAGAGCCAAAGACCCAAGTCAGAGTCTTCTCAGCAAGCCAGTTCAAAAATACAATCTCCTGTTGTTTGCGAGCAACAACTAAACACAGATGCTTACGAAGAAGCACATGGCAGATGAAAGAGTACAAAACTTTCATAAAACCTAACTTGCTCCTAGACTGCCCCCGTTGTAGTTAACATCTCACTCAAAGAACTTATCATTCTCACACATCATTTTCTGCCCAAGTAGTTAACATCTCACTCAAAGAACTTATCATCCTCTCATCATAATCCTCTGCCCAAGTTTTTGGTGTGGTTTGGAGAACATGTCAGTTGGTAATCGATCGTGAAACAATGAGCAAGAGACTGCACAGGTCAAAGCAACAATCAACACACCAAAAACTTGGGCAGAAGATTATGATGAACTAAAGAAGCCACATAGTACATGGTTTTCAAAAAGCATAACAAACTCCAGATAATACCAAATGAAGCATGTATGCAGCGTGCCGCAACACAATGCCTAATAGTTACAAACTTCGGTTTAATATCTAGAATCATCTCTTCAATTCCATCCTCATCCGCTTTTCCTTACCCTCTATATGTATAACTTCATTTTATCTGCAATTAATATTCACCAAAGATACTTAATTAATGCAATCCTTTAGCAATATGCAATATTGCACAGTGCTGCTCCTACTATGCTCATTCTTTGCCTTCCTGCATGATGCTTCAGGTAGACTCGCATTACATGTTTCATCATTTCATGCATGCTTCTGGTTTATCCATTTCTCAGTAGACAATATCAAGAGCAGGTTTAGTGTAGCAGTACATTTCAATGTTTTAATATGCACTAGTTACACTTACACATTTTTAATATGATGCCTCTGTTTCTAATGCAGCTGCTCAGCAAGCAAGTGGACAACAACACGCAGAACTGAATAGAGCAGGTGTGTGCTATGGAACTTTTGCAGACAATCTACCATCCCCACAAGAAGTCGTGTCTCTTATCCAAAATCTCCAAGCTAATAGAATAAGACTTTATGGTCCGGATTTTAATGTTCTCCAAGCCCTAAAAAACACCAGTATTGAAGTCGTCCTTGGTGTTTCCAACTATCAACTTCAAAGCATCGCTTCCGGCCAAGACAAAGCCAACCAATGGATCCAAAACAACGTCCAGAACTTCCCAGACATCAACTTCAGGTATATTGTTGTTGGAAATGGTGTGCCTACACAAGACCAACACAGTATTGAGTATAGAGAGTTTCTGCTCACGGCCATGAAAAAAATTTAAAATGCGGTTTCCTCATGCGGTCTGCAAAACAAAATCAAAGTCTCCACAGCCCTTGATCATTCAGTTATTCTGAAACAAATTCACCCACCATCAAATGCCGAATTTGACGATAAATACTTTATTGGGGACATAATCCAATTGTTAAAGAACAATAACGCACCGTTTCTTGTAAACATTCACCCATATTATAGCTATGCATTCAACAAACCCGAAATTCCTCTAGAATTAAAGAAAGATAGCCAAACCTCAGGTGACATACGTCTCCGATATACATACTTCAGATCTCCCTCGGTTTTCGTTAAAGACGGTCAACTAGGATACAAAAATACGTTTGATGCAATGGTTGATGCGGTATACTCTGCACTGGAGAAGGCGGATGCTTCTTCATTGGATGTCGTCGTGTCGGAAACAGGATGGCCTACTGCTGGAGGACCTCAAGCTACAACATATAATGCAAGACTTTACAACAATAATTTAATTAGTGAAGTAAGAGCAAGAGGTCTCCAAATAGACCAAAGAAGCCTGTAGAAACTTATATATATAACTTGTTTGATGAAAATCAAAGGAGCAAAATGGAAAGGCACTGGGGGATATTTGAGGCAAATAAACAAGCCAAGTACCCCATCACTTTTGCTTCTTAGTTACAGTATATCAGAAGCCATATTGAATAAGGATTAATGTTTGTATCCAGCCTTCAATCAAGTTCATTGCTCTGTATGTTTAAAGTGTCCACTACTTTGTTAACCTGATTTATGTACTGTTTCGTGCCCAAACTAATCTATCTATATGGCAGATGAAAGAGTACAAAACTTTCATAAAACCTAACTTGCTCCTAGACTGCCCCCGTTGTAGTTAACATCTCACTCAAAGAACTTATCATTCTCACATCATCATTTTCTGCCCAAGTAGTTAACATCTCACTCAAAGAACTTATCATCCTTTCATCATAATCTTCTGCCCAAGTTTTTGGTGTGGTTCGGAGAATATGTCAGTTGGTAATCGATCGTGAAACAATGAGCAAGAGACTGCACAGGTCAAAGCAACAATCAACACACCAAAAACAAGTTCACCACGCCAGTCAAGTAGTAGCAACAAATACCGCAATATAGACACCAATCTTTGCACAAACAGGTCGACAACCAAGTATGCAACAAGAGTTGTGCTCCTGTAAAACTAAAAACTGAAGCAACGAGCAAGCTATCCAACTGCATTAATATAGAAAAATAGAACTTGTCATCAAAGTGTTAGAAATCTTGATTATAGATAACCGCCTAATAGCTCATCCAGCAGTAACACAATCAATCAGTCACCAAACCACCAATCCCAAGTCACAAGAGAGCGTTGATAGGTGTCAAAGCTCGATGAACTTTTAGAGTAATCCCACGTCCGCCACTCTGTTGAAATCGTCTTCCAAAATGATGAAAACACTAATCAAAATCTTATCATAACTCAAATTAAAAAAAATTATGAGATACATATGATAAATAGATAAATATGTGATTAAAAAATAATTATACAAAAATAAAAAAATTAAAAGAACACCTTCAGTATCGTGACATCCCTGGTCTAATTAATTTTGTACTCTAATACTTTTAGCGTCGGTTAAATTAAAGCCTGTAGCATAAAGCAGAAATTTATAGCGTCGGCAACTAGAAACCCGTAGCACAAAACATACTTTTTAGCGTCGGTTGTAAACGGCGACGCCATAAATACTTTTAAGCGACGGTTACCTACAGAAGCGACGCTATTAACACTTTTAGCGTCGGTTAAATTAATAACCGACACCAAATGCCGTGCAAATATACCTATTTGCGTCGTTCAATCTTGCAACCGATGCAGGAAGTACCTTTAGGCGTCGGTTCTTTAAAGAACCGACGCTAAAACTACGTTGCAGAAAGTACTTTTTGTACTAGTGCATTGAGACTGCAACGATTATTCATATCCGAGAAGACTGCCAAATGTATGACATGTCATCATGATAGAGCTGCAGTTGAGGGTCATTAAGTTATCCAACTGATGGAGATGAATGGAAACAATTTAATCATAGATTTCCTCGATTTGCAAAAGAAACACGGAAAATCCGAATAGGCCTTGCTAGTGATGGATTTGATCCTTTTCGAGATGCACATGCAAGGGAATATACAGTGTGGCCTGTGATTGTTGTTGTTTACAATCTTCCACCATCGATGTGCACAAAAGCTCCATACATGTTTATGCCTCTTCTCATTCCCGGGCCAAACGATCCGACAAAAGACTTTCATGTTTATCTTCGACCATTAATTGATGAATTGAAGAAGTTGTGGTGTACCGGGTGGAAACATATGATAGGGTATCACGTTCAAATTTTACTATGAAAGTAGCATTGATGTGGACAATAAATGATTTTCCAGCACTTGTTATGATTAATGGATGGTCGGCTAAGGGAATATTGGCATGTCTAGTATGTATGTGATTGGTAAAGGAGGAGAAACTCAAGCATGATGGTAAACCAACTTTCTATGGTACAACTTGTTATTTTTGGAAGAAGATGATCCACTAAGGAGAAGCACAAAGTTTGGATAATATGATCGATATTCAGTCACAACTCGACATTCAGGATCACGGGAAAAGATACTTTGTGAGCAGATATAGTTTCCTCCTCCAGGAAAAACTATTAGGCAAAAGACGAGGGATTATAGCGTGACACATAATTGGACACACTATTCTCCATTTTTTGAGCTACCATATTGGGAGACACTAAGTCTTCTTCACAATATTGATGTTATGCATACAGAGAAAAATGTCTTTGATAACATCACTAGTACAAACTGAACTTTTAGCGTCCAAATAACCCCTAAAGCGTCGGTTAAGTGGCGTAGCAAATGTGGGAGACGCTATAGGTATAGGCCTTTAGCATCGGTTAAGTAGGCGACGCTAAAGTCTTGACATTAGCGTCGGTTATTCAAACAGCCGACGCTAAAGGCTGCCCAACAGCGTCGGTTATTTAAAATGCCGACGCTATAGGCCTGCTTTTTCCACCAGCTATCAAACATTCATACAAAAATAATTAAGTTCAATTATTACCGGAAATTTGAACTAACCATGCCTGCTGATTCTTCTTCTGCGTCCCGCCGCTGCTTCGTGTAAATGAATTCAGGGTATAGTATAAAGGGCATGTGGTTTTTGTATTTGGTTGAGAGAGAAGTTATTTGTGGACCTGATTAATAGTCTTAAACGTGGTAGGCGAGGCCTAGTACTAAACTAATGTTTCTCTTCTGATAATTATATATTTATATTATTTTTTCCTTGACCAAAATAAATATACCTTATGCTTGGATCATTGAAATTATGTATAATATTTTAAAACAATTTTATTTATAATATAATTTTCATTTTAATTTAACATTATATTATATATATTTATATATGCTATTATATTTTGAATTATACATTAAAATATAATTTTACAATAATATAATATATACTACTTTGAAAATTATAATATAAAAATATAACTTTCATATTATAACATATATAATTAATTTAATTACATGTTCCCGGTGACAGTGAATTACAAGATTATATTATTGATAATAAATTTCTAAAACTTTAATTATATTTTATATCATATAATTTTAAAATTATATTATAAATATAATTATATATTTATATTTTAATTTCAAAATTATATCATATACAATATTTTTTTAATAAATCATCATATATGTAAATCTAAGCATCAACAATTTGTAATCAGTTTTATTTGTCTCATCAACAATGATACCTATGGTATATCATATATACAATCCAAAATTAACTAATTATTTTTATTGTATAATTATTTTATTATTATAGAGCCAAGCAACGCAGGCTTAAATACTAGTTATATATATAATCATATGTTACATGATAATTATAAAATTAAATAAATATAATATAATTTTAAAATCAATATAACACCTAAAGCGTCGGCATTCTATTCACCGACGCTACAAGTGAACCTATAGCGTCGGCATTCTCCCGACCGACGCTACAAGTGAACCTATAGTGTCGGCATTCTCCTGGCCGACGCTACAAGTGAACCTATAGCGTCGGCATTCTCCCGACCAACGCTACAAGTGATCCTATAGCATCGGCATTTTCTAGACCGACGCTACAAGTGAACCTTTAGCGTCGGCATTCTCTCGACCGATGCTACAATTGAACCTATTGAGTCGGCATTCTCTCGACCGACGCTACAAGTGAACTTATAGCGTCGGTGTTTTGCCCGACCGACACATAAAAGTATCTACAGCTTCGGTTTTGTCTTTAACCGACGCAAAAGGGGCGATGCGGAAAGTCATTTTTCTACTAGTGCATATTCTACACAATGCTTGGTGATAAGAAAAAAATCAAAGATAACTCAAATGCAAGAAATGATTGTAAGGAGTTAGGTGTACACCGTGAGTTGTGGATTCGAGATGATGGCACGACGCCACTTGCGCCATTTGTGCTTCGAAGAGAGCAAATTAATAAGCTATTAAATTGGATTAAAAGTTTGAATCTTCCAGATGGGTATGTCTCGAATATATCTGGGTGTGCAAATATGGAAAAATATGTATTCGCGGGATGAAATCACGTGATTGCCATATTTTCATGTAAAAGTTATTGCCCATTGTTTGTCGTGACTTGCTATCAAAGAATGTAGCTGATGTTTTTTTTGAGTTGTCTAACTTCTTTCAAGATTTATGCTCAGCAAATTTGAAATATACAGATTTGGAGAAGATGGAAAAGGATATAGTGAAGATAATGTCTAAGCTCGAAACCATCTATATTCTAGGTTTTTTTAATCCCATCGAGCATGTGCCTCTACATTTGGCTACTGAGTGTAAGCTGAGAGGCCCTCTAATCATCGATGGATGTATTTTATTGAAAGATACTTGCACGGCTTAAAATTGAAAGTTAAAAATAAAGCACGACCAAAAGGTTTAATAGAAGAGCGCTATATTGAGGAGGAAGTTGTACACTTTTGTGAGTTGTATTTTGAATCCAAAGCTCAAATAGTACATAATCGACTTCGTCGAAATGAGGTTCCTCGAAGGTTTCTTGATCCGAGTTTCGTGGAGGTTTATAGGTATCCTACACAACCTATACTACGTAATGGGCGTAAACTTTTGTGTAGTGCTGAACGAAGACTAGTGAAATACTATGTCCTTATCAATTCACTGGAGGTTGCACAGTACTTACGGTATTATATTATTTCTTATCTTTCTTTATTTAGATTTAACAAATTTAAATTTACTAAATTATAGTTTAATAAATTCTTAAATTATAGCGAGTTTCAAAGCTTGGTAGGTCGGCATCACCCGGATTTTAATGATGCACAAAAGGAAGGGAAGCAAAAAGAACTATTCGCGGGTTGGTTTGAAAGAGGGGTACCTTTATAAATATATAAATGTGTAAGTGTGTATTTTTGTGACATTATCTTATTACTCTTATACTTATCCATATGCCGTATTTATAAAATAATTTAGGTAAAAGATGAAACTGAACTTAAAAACGAATTTAAGGACCTAATAAGAGGGCCATCACATGAAGTGGAATCTTATAAAGGTTGCAAATGTAATGGTCATAAATTTGATTGCGGAAATCCTAGTGAACGTACTTCTCCCTTCCGGTGTACTTGTCATTGGTAAGAGATTAAAGAAGCTACTCAAAGAGAAATTATATTGATTTTGTATCATTTGTATTTAATTTTACCATGTTTGATTTATAGGAAGTTCTTACAAAGAATGTTTTGGAAATTATTACGGACGACTCCAAAAAGTACTTGACCTCTACTACTACAATGATCATCATGTTATCTTATTCAAATGTCATTGGTTTGATCATACAACACACGTCAAAGTGGATAGAAACTGAATTACTACGGTTGATATCAAATCAAAGTTGAATGTCGAAGATGTGTTCGTGTTAGCTAGTCAAGCTCATCAAATGTATTATGCACCAAGTATTACAAATGCAAAATTGTCATAGTACACAATTCTCACCACAAAAGTCGACAAGTTAATGAAATTTTTCCATCAACCGAAGAGGATATATTTGATGATGATGTTTTTCAAAATGATGTGTCAAATGCTTCATCATCACAAGTCGAAAGACTGGTTATTCGTGATACTTTAAATTTTTTTATTGATTTAAAAATTTTTGAAGATGACTACTCTATACATGAAGATATTGAAAAACAAAATGACCAAGACATGAGTGATGACAAACAAAATAAAAGTGATGACGATGACGACGACGATGATGATTAATATTTTTATTGCATTAAATTTGAAATTATATTAAATTTATGTATCACATTTTATTTGGGTTATGTTAATGTAATATTCAATTTGATCCTTTTTATATTGATTTTTTATGCAATTTATATAATGGGTCAGGGAGTTCATGTTTGAGGCAAAGAAAAGAGGCAGAAGCTACTGGAATTGGACAAATACACTAAATTAAAAATCACCGGTACGGGTCAAAATTATATTAATAAAAATGACTATAATCAGTCGATTTTAAAATTATTAGGTACATGTATACACCGACTCACATTTTTTTATTTCTTTTTACTATTATCTCTCTCCAATATCTCATTGTTCTCTCTCGGCTAAGCAACTGGACAATTACTAGGTAATTAACAAAAGATGGCGGGTCAAGTGTATCCCGCGAAAGTTGATGCCCCACCTCTCTGTACTCTCACGTTAGAATTAAACAGGTTAGCCTACTGATTTGAATATCAATTTTCGCTTTTTATATGACTATGAGAGTAAAGAGGTGAGATTAAAATCTTTCTTATCTCTCTTGAAATCTAATATTTAAGATTTGGGGATTAGAGTTTTTGAGATTATAGACTAAGGGTTTGAGTTTTTGAAATTAGGGTTTTGAGATTTGGGCATTAGACTTTTGAGATTTAGGATTGAGATTTCGAGATTGGGGTTTATAGGTTTGGGTATTAGGTTTTTCCTTAATTATATATTTTATATGTAAAACTTATTATGTGTTAATCATTGTTTATTTTTTTCCATATCTTTTTTATATTGTTGATATTCATGTATAGTTGGCTGTGTTGATGTGTTTATATTGCTGAATTGATGTATAGATTGGCTGTCTTTATCTCATCTCAGTGCCATCTGATAAGTATGCTTGGTAAGACTAAGCTCCTCCTTAAACTCCAATGTCAAATTTAGAAGCTGTGATGCTCATTTTGGATTTGCTCGAAGTTTGAGTTATTCTGGTTTTGTTGATTATGGTTCATGTTTGAATTCATTGATTGCATTTTTGTGTGTGTGAGGCTGTTAAGGAGAGTTGAACTGAGTTTAACTCAAAATTAAGACTTATACCCAATTTCATACTAGTAGTGGTAGTGGTATGTATATTTATTATTCATAACTCTACTTTCTTTGTTTCTTAATCAAATATGTTAATGTTGTAAAGAACATCATATTTTGTAGTAATATTTATTTTAAAATGGTGCCCACAACTTTATCATTTAATGTCTAAACTATTTAGACATGTTATGATGTTAGTATATTTCCTGTTAAAACAACATTTATGTAATCTCACAGGGTAACTGCACTTTTCCTGGTTTTAGGATAAGAAATATTGCTTTTTTTTACTAACTAATTTTTTTGTTGCAATGAATATTAGTTAAGGGATACATACATTTTGATCAAATGGTGACCAATAACATGTTTGATTCAGTTGTGATGTTTGGGTAGCATGTGTATATATAGAGAAACTGAAATGTATTATGTATGTGTCACTTTTATAATGTTTAGTTTATAAGCTCATTCACTCTCGTCTTAATAACTCTTGGACCGTTAAATAATTGATGCTTCTATGATTTTGTTGATCTCTCCCCCCCCCTCTCTCTCAGTTGAATATAATTTTTTGTGTCAAAAATTTGATGATCCTTTTTTCTCTGCATCTATATATTCCATCTAGAGCTGTTCACGAACCGAGCCGAGTCGAGTTTTGATCGAACCGAGCCGAGCTTTAATTTTTTTTCTGACGAGCCGAGCCGAGCCGAGCTTTCTTAACGAACAAAAACCTGTGTTCGAGCTCGAGCTCGTTAACGAATGAGCCGAACACGTGCTTTTATCGAACAAAATCGAGTCGAGTCGAACCGAGCCGAACACGAGCCGAACACGAGCTTTCTCCATCAAAACGAGCCGAGTCGAGCCAAGCCGAGCAGAGCCGAATCGAGCCGAGCTTAATTAAAAAATTCTGGTCAAAATACCGGTTGACTGTTAAAATAACAAACCAAATACTTTTATTTTTTTCTAAAAATTTTGTCATATCACTAAAAAATATTGATCTTAACATCCATACGGTTGGATCATTCATAAATATTTTTTAAAAAATCGAAACATTAATACGATACTAAACACTAATTACAAGTACAAGTCAAAACACCGGTTGACTGTTAAAATAACAAATCAAATACATTTATTTTTTTCTAAAACTTTTGTCATGTCACTAAAATATATAGATCTTAACATCCGTACGGTTGGATCATCTATAAATATTTTTAAAAAAATCAAAACATGAATACGAGACTAAACACTAGTTACAAGTATTGTTCAAACAAGAGGTTGATTGTCAAACTAACAAACAAAATAAATTTATTTTTTTCTAAAATTTTTATCATGTCACTAAAATATATAAATATTAACATCTGTACGGTTGGATCATCTATAAATATTTTTAAAAAAATTAAAACATTAATACGAGACTAAACAATAGTTACAAGTAATGGTTAAAACACCGGTTGACTGTTAAAAGAACAAACCAAATACATTTATTTTTTTCTAAAACTTTTGTCATGTCACTAAAATATTTAGATCTTAACATCCGTACGGTTGGATCATTCATAAATATTTTTAAAAAAATTGAAACATTAATATGAGACTAAACACTAGTTCTAACAATTGTTCAAACAATTGGTTGATTGTCAAAATAATAAACAAAATAAATTTATTTTTTTCTAAATTTTTTATCAAGTCACTAAAATATATAGATATTAACATCTGTACGGTTGGATCATTCAAAAATATCTTTTAAAAATTGAAACATTAATATGAGACTAAACACTAGTTACAAGTAAAGGTCAAAACACCTGTTGACTGTGAAAATAACAAATCAAATACATTTATTTTTTCTAAAAATTTTGTCATATTACTAAAATATATAGATATTAACATCCGTACGGTTGGATCAATCATAAATATTTTTTAAAAAATCAAAACATTAATATGGGAGAAGTACCAGTCAAACTACTAGTTAACCGTTAAAATAGCAAACCAAATATATTTATTTTTTCTAAATTTTTATTATATTACTTAATTATATAGATCTTGACATCCGTACGGTTGGATCAATTATAAATAATTTCAAAAAATTGAAACACCGATCAGAAAATAAATACTAGTTACAAGTAATAGTCAAATCACTTGTTAATTATTAAAATATCAAATTAAAAAATTAATTTTTAATATCTGAATTTTTTCAAATTACTAAAATATATATTTTGACATTCGTATAGTTCAATAATTTAAAAATATTTATAAAAAATCTGAATAAAATTCATAATAATTAAATATATAAAAAATATTTTTTTTTATTTTTTTTCGAGCCGAACCGAGCCGAGCCGAGTTCAAACCGAACATGCCAAAAGCTCGGCTCGAGCTCATTTTCTTAACGAACACATTTTTGTGTTCGAGCTCGAGCTCAAGCCCTTAACGAACCTAGCCGAACCGAGCCCTTAACGAGCCGAGCTCGAGCTTGTTCGCGAGTGGCTCGGTTCGCGAACAGCTCTAATTCCATCCTTATATGTCGTCAAACGTGGGCCTAGCTTATTGGTGGATGTCAACTGATTTTACTTTCCTTTGCCTTTTTTACTCGCCTCATGTGTTTATGTATTTATGTATAGATTGGTTGTGTTTATGTTTATTAAGATGTGTTTATGTGTTTATGTATAGATTGGCTGTGTTTATGTTTATTAAGATGTGTTTATGTGTTTATCTATAGATTGACGTTATTTATTAGTGTTCGAATTTGTTTCTCATTTTAGAAAGACAAGTCGTTTCTCATTTTAGAAAGACAAGTCGTCATATATATCAGAACTTACTGGGCCTTAACAATAAAGATATGTAGAGATTTTTAATGTTAATATGTAGACATTTATCGAATAAGCGTCCTATCCAGTAGACTATCGCCTTATGTTGAGCTATAGAACTTTTAAAGCGTAGCTAATGTGTTCAAGGACATTTACTTTTTTTCTTATTGTTATATTTTAGTTATTTTTCTCCATTATTTGGTTTGTGATTTACTATGATAAAGTTTTGATATCTACTAACAAAAGGAAAAATCGTACTCCATTTTTCCTATATTTAATTTAACTTGAGAATAAAGTTACTGAGATTACCTCAAGGAACTGTTAATCTTGATTAGAAGTGTAGTGCATAAAATTTATAGGTTTTGCCATTGTAAAAAGGTTAGTGTAATCAAGGTGCACATTTTCAAATTTGAAAATGTATTTTTGTACTGTCTATAAGGGAAGGATAAATGATCAGAATCCTTTTTGGTACCTTCAATTTTCTCTAGTTTCATTGGATCTTTAGAATAAATGAAGCTACTGTTTGATATTGAGGTGCCCCTGGAATAGAGGAATCACAAAACTCTAACCTGACCTTATGTTTTAAGTTGTAATCTGACAGTCCTAGTTTATCTACTGCTTATCTTTTGACTACCATTCATGATTTTTTTTGATTCGACCTAACTGCTTTATTGTTTGCTTGTCAATAAAGGCGTACAACTTAATAACAAGATTTTAAATCCTTTGTTTTAATTTTACTTGTTCTAATTTTTTATATTCATATTCCAGTTTGTCTACAAGATTTAGTTTATGGTACTCGCACTTTCATTTTGTTACTTGTTCAACCAGGCTCAAGCGCGAGAAAATACTAAAATAAGAGTAAGTATATTGAGAAATATTTACATATTTTGTTTGACATAAAACTTGGTTTATACCAATTTGACATAAAACTTGGTTTATTTTTGTAACAGATTGGGAGTCAAATTTGGTTGTTGATTGTATTTTTGGTTCTGATGGCATTGGGTGGCGCCAGTACTAGCAGTGGCAGAAGGGGAAGGGGAGGGGCAGGGGAAGAAGTGATGGAGGAGACAGGGGATGGGAAGGAGCTATGGGAAGAGGTGATGGAGATGATGTCGTGGATATTAAAAATGGTGACAGAGTTAATGATGAGGAGGAGGAAATAACAATTATTTTTGAACGTCTTAGCGGAGAGCTTCACAAGGCGATTTTCATAGGAGACCGATAAACGGGGTTAAACTTGGGACTGTTCACTTTGTCGACGGATGTTAATATAACTTGATATTTATTTTGTTAGAATTGCTATAGTATTATTTTTTTAATCTTTTTCTTTGTCAGAACTTGAATGTTTGTGTATCTAAAATATTACAGTATCAAAGAGGCTCATTGTAAAAAGACTCTATTGGCTATAGTTCGAAGTCTTTGGGACAGAGATACCAGAAATACAAGTGGAAAAACGAGAGAAGCATTTCTGGAAAGTTGCACAATTGATTAAAGGGTATTAAAGTACTTATGAGTTGGTTCATATTTACCATTTGAATTTATGCTAAGAATTGTATGTATTTTGTTTGGCAGGTTTATTACAACTATGAATGTACAGATGAAGAAAGAGACAGATATGTTAAAGCTTATATTCAAAATAACTGGAAGCAACTTCTTAGCAAGGAGAAGAGTCGAGCAGATGAGAGAGTGAAACTAGCCATAGGTCGAGGCTACACTCATGCAACCAGACTTATGGTAAAGTCATATTATTTTAACGAGGGTGCATGGGAAAGCATCACTAAGCATTGAGAGACGGAAAAATTTAAGAAGGCTTCAGATATACGGAGACAAAATTGGGCCAAGCTGGACTTCAATTACAAAAGTGGGGCTGTTCCTTTTTGTGTGAGATGATGGGTAAATTCTTATCCCTTCTGTTATGAATTTATAGCTGTGAAATTTATACATGTGTTCTTGTATGTTTTATTGATATGTTCTGTTCAGAGGTGATTTGGAGATATTGTTGAATTGTCCATCGAACCCCTAGCTTATCCCACTTTCTACATGATCAATTTTATTATATAAGATTTTGTGAAAATTTGCTCAATAAATCGAGTCAATAATATATGCCTAGAATATAATTCGCAAATCACTGAGGGAGATAGGCATGAAAACGTGCTTGTCTCTTTAAAAGTTTAAAAATAAAATAAAAATTAGGAGATGTATTTCTTAAATTCCTAGAATTTAATTTGCAAATCACCGAGGGAGCTGCTTAGAATTTGAGGTATACATGTGTGTTTGTAGCTAATTTAATTGGCATTGTACTTGGTTTTACAGTTGAACATTGTTAAGTTTGCATCGTTTAGGATAATTCTTCATAATAGTAGGTACGTATTAGCTAAGGACAAAATCTGAAAAAGATGTGTTGTGTACAAAGTAGCAATTATATAATATTGGCTTTTGTATTTACACAATTTGAAGTTAATGATGGTATTAATAATATTTTAGAATCATGTTTGATGTATGTTGGGTATTTATACCAAGTAGTTTTGAGTATATCTTTTTGAGAAGTTTAAATTTCTCTAGGAAAATGTATCAAGCTATCAATTTTAGCCTTCTCGATTGAACTGAGTATTATGATTATTGAAATCAATTCCACATGACAATGTAGTACTATTAATTGCTCTGCTAATAAATATGGATTTCTACAAAAAGGATCTTAACCGTGCTTGTGGTAGAGTTACAATCTTTGTGATTCCTATGAATGACCTCCTCCTATTGATCCCTTCGTGGGTAGTGGTTGCGGAGCAAGGAATTGATAACATTTTTTTTTTCGTATTAATATTATGTTGATAATTTAAGATTAAAGATAACTGTTATTTGGCTAAATTAAATCCAACTTTTATTTGTTATGAAATTCAATTATGTTGGATGAATACATTATTAGGTGTATTCTTATCTAGGACTAGGTGAGAGAATTTTTAAGATATTTGTTAATTTTTTTATAAGCATTGCGATGTAAATCTGCTTAGATATCTTACCATGTAGATCCTTTTCTTCTTGTTGGTATATGTGTACTTGCAGTCCTCTTTAATTTCACTATATTAACATGTTTATGTGCATCACTGTACAATGCAATTTCTCCTCTAGGCTAGCCGGCAAAGTAGCACATCGGAGATGGTTATTGTTATTTTTCCTTCGTTTGACATATAAATTGTTGTAAGAAATAATCATTATAACTAACAGCAGCAAATAGTACAAAAGTGGATTGAATTCATATGAATGCCGTGTCTTTCATGAGAGGATTATTAGTGTTACTACAGCTAGATTGTTAGTGTTTCCGTAAGAAAAAAATTCCACTCGTTAGGTCTTAAATCATTATTATAGCATGCCTCCACTCGTTAATTATTTTCTTATTTTCTTATTGATTCTATTCTGGACATAAAAACCTTATTAATTAACTTAAAAATCTGATATTCCTAATTATTTTGTACTAAGTAGTTAACATTGTGACCACAGGTCATTGCTTCTCTGCAGCTGTACGGTTCTTTTTTGATACAAACACCCTTTCTTCTGGAATTAACTCCACGTTTATTTCTCTAATCCCTAAGGTGGTCACTCCAAGTAAAATGCAGGATTTCAGACCCATCTCCCTTTGCACCATAATGTTTAAATGCATTTCAAAAATTATTGCATCTCGGCTGAAAAAGGTGAATCCCTCCATTGTTAATGTGGCTCAATCTGCATTCATACCAGGGTGATCCATATCTGACAATATTTTGTTAGCCCAGGAACTTTTTCTGGGTTATTGCAGGGAATCAGGGGCACCGCGGTGTGCTCTCAAAATAGATTTACATAAGGCTTTTGATACCCTTAGATGGGAATTTATCCTGACAATACATCATAAAATCAAGGTTCCTCCGGTTATGGTTTGTTGAATTAAAAGTTGTGTGTGCACGCCTAGATTCTCTGTGAAGCTTAATGGAGTTGTTCATGGCTATTACAAAGGTGCGGTGGGAATTAGACAAGGAGACCCTATGTCCCCTTATCTTTTTTCCATTTGCATGAATATTCTCTCGTGTTTACTATCCCAGGTTCCGACAGGGTTTAAATTTCACTGGAGATGTAAGGAGCTAGGCATTTCTCATCTGTTCTTTACAGATGATGTCCTATTCTTTGCTCATGGATCCAAGGATTCTGTTTTGCACATTATGAATAATCTGCCTACTTTCTCGACTTGGAGTGGCTTGCATCCTAGTGTTCATAAGAGTACTAGTTTTCTCAGCAACTGTGATTCAGAGTTCTGTTCTTGGTTTGATGAAACCTTCTCCTAATTACCCAGGGGAACTCTTGCTGTTCGTTTCTTGGGAGTCCCTCTAATTTCTTCTCAACTTTGCATAAATGATTGTTTGCCTCTTATAGACAGGATTACAGTGAAGCTTTACTAATGGGCTAATTTGCTTGTGTCTTTAGCAGGGAGGACTTTGCTTATCAAGTCAATAATTCATGCAATCCAGTCCTTTTGGAGCAATCATTTTCTGCTCCCTTCCGCTGTGCACCAGAATATTCAGTCCTTACTAACGCGGTTTCTTTGGAAAGGCAATATTAATCATAAGGGAGGTGCGAAAGTGGCGTGGGGTTCTGTTTGTCTCCCTAAAGAGGAAGGTGGCCTGGGATTCAAAGATATGGTACAGTGGAACCGAGCTCAAATTCTGCACCATCTTATCAAGGTTGTCACCAATTCAAGCACTCTCTGGGCAACTTGGGTCAATCGTACGGTGCTGAAACATAAGCATTTCTGGACTTTGGATTTACCTACGGATTGCTCGTGGATATGGAAAAAAGTTTTAAGATTGCGGAGTGTCTCTCTACAGTTATATCTTATCACATTGTTGATGGAACTATGATCTCTCTTTGGTTCGAGCCATGGTGGAATCACTGGTGTCTGGCTAGTTCCTTGACTTCTCCTATTATTGGCCAATGCCTGCTCCCAGCTAATGCTTCTGTTGGGGCTGTAATATCTTCAGGTTCATGGGATTTGCCTAGTCCAAACCCGAGAATTCACCATCGGGACCCTTTATTGGATTCCTGGTTGGAGGGCCACCACTTATCTCAGATTCATTGACAACGCAGAGATCATATGCTTTGGGATGGTATTTCTTGCAGCAAGATTAAAACTTGGCATATATGGAACTCCATCCGCAACACGGGAGCTAGTGTCCCTTGGTACAAAGTAGTTTGGCACAAGCTTCGCATACAAAGGTATGCCCATCATCTTAGCACTTTATCCAGGCTACACAGATTTGGGTTATCTTCAACTCAACAGTGCTTTCTGTGCATTCTTGGGAGGGAAACAACTAGCCATCTCTTTCTTCATTATTCTTACAGCAGATGGGTTTTGACTAGATTGTTTTTGGTGATCGGGCTCTCAATCCCGAATGGAACTTGGGTGCAATTTTTGATCAGTCTTGTGGAGTTGGAAAACAAAGTAAAGGGAATTATGTCCCTATGTTTTGCTCGAGTGTTCTGTTACGGAATGCTAGAGCGCACGGGAAGGGTGTGTTTGGTATAGCTAAAATTCTCAAAGGCATCGTCTTGGATATAAAGGCCAGATTGTTTTCTTCAACTTGGTTTCATTCTGTTGTATGTAATAGACCAGAGCTTGATATTTCTGCTTTCAGCCTCTTGTAGTTCTTTTGTGCTTTCTATATCCAATCTTCTCCTTGAGATTGGTTATAGATAGTCTTTCTATGGCCTGTCATAGATCTTAGGGTTGATCCCTTGTATTTTGTGTTTTCTTTTATATATTCAAATTTAGCAAAAAAAATATTGTAACCAGCTGCTCTAAGTAAGAGAACATGATTTCTATTGTCCAGATTTTTAACATTAAATGCTTAAATGCTTTTTCCTAGTTATGCACTTGATAATTAAATCCAGGTCTGCACTTAAATGCTTTTTCCTGTATTTGACATTAGAATTATTTATAAAATTTTGTTGTATGTTAATTGTTTCTCAGTTTCTTTTGATTTCTATTGTCTATTCTATAACTTGAAACCTATAGTAGAATTTTATTTTCCTAAACTTGAATGTTCAAGGGTACCTAAAACTAATTTCAGAATGTGAACTATATTTCTATCTTACTTACATCGTTAATTTACAAAAGAGAAGTTATAAAAACATCTTGATAATCACAGTAAAAAGGAACTGTTAGTTAGTTACATACACAGATGTTTACTATGCTAAAGTTGATGTTCTGATACTTATACTGTAAAAAGAACTCTTAAATACATAGAATTTAAAACCTAGGTTTCTCTATCAGGTACTGCATGAATTTTGCATAGTTTACAGAGATATATAGTTTAAATCAAGAATTAAACTAAATTTTGATTTTGGAAATAGTGTTTTTTTACTAAATTGCAACTGGTATTGTTAGAAACCAACCAACTATGTATTTATCACCTATGAAATCAGCATCTTAGGAGAGTTCCAGTCTTCCATTTTGTAGTAGACAAACACTCAAATTGTACTTTGTTGGGAGGCGCAGAAATAAACAGCGTATGCAGCTATGCTAAACTCTAATACATTGCACTTTAATTCTTTAAAATGCATAGTTTATATAATAGGCGTATAAGTTATTCCATTGTAACCATTCACTACAACATTTTTGCAATCATACAACTGTTTTTTTTCGTTATCTGACAGGTAGAATTTCCGTTATCTATCCAACACTCGTGTGATCGAAGGTTGGACAACGGTTGTTAATACAGTTGTAATAAGGGAGATTCAACAACGTTTTTCAATACTGGTTACAATCAATAAGGCACAACAGTTACTCTTTATTAATCATTGTTGGAACTTTATTAAAACAATTGTTTCTTTATTCAACTGTTGTCTACCTAACTTAACAACAATGGTTTTGTAGAAAAACCATTGTTGTTAACTTATTTAATATAAACAACAGTTTATAAACTTCTTTTCTGAATATTTTTTTAAAAGACAATAGTGAAAAAAATTTAAACTGTTGCAAAGAATATCAAAAGACAACAGTTTTTTTAAAAAAAAAATATGTGCAGTGAGACATACAACGGTTTTTATCATTTTTAAGTGACTTTCACACAATTGTTTATAAAATTAATCTCACTATTTAAAATAAACCAATTTTAAAATAAAATTATATAATGATAATTCAATTGTTATTTCACAATTGAAATTAAATTTACAATACAAAGGTTCTCTACAAGAATTACAAGTACAACAAAGTTTCATTAAAATTCACCAACAAGTTGGTAGTTACCAGTAAAATTCACTTTCACGCCAATTAGGTCCAGTTCTTTAAAATGCATTAAACTGGCTCCATAATAAGCTTCATCAATAAATAGAATGTTACTAACTTCAGAAGCAGCTTTCCACTTCTGGTTATATAAAACTGATTTATATGGGGCTCTGTCACCTTGGCTAGTCCTTAGCTATTGCCCACCTTTGATTCTACCAGCTCTCTTAGCGGGGGAAACTTTAAGTCTTGACCATTACTTCCAATCTCTAACCATGTGAATATTTCAATTCAGATGCTTTATAACCATTGTATAGCTGCAATGCTGAACTCTGCAAATAATAAATAAAAAACATAAAGTTGTGTAACAAATCATGTAAATATATAATAAGGATGAATTGATAATCTACGAGTCTAAGAACGTGTTCAATACAAAATGAAGATTACAGAATGGATCCGTGCTTATTAAATAGAGACGTAATTCAAATAAATGCAATCCAAGTTCAGAATCTTACCTACAAGGTGATTATCTAAGGAACCATTTGGCATGTATTCGTAGACTAAGATTCTTTGTTGGCCATCAGCACAATATCCCAAAAGATTGACAAGGTTTGGATGGTGAACAATACTAAGTGTCAAAACCTCTGCTAGGAACTCTCTATTTCCTTGATATCCATTTATGTCAAGTTGCTTCACTGCGACAATCTGAAGGACACAACCAAAAACAGAGTTAAGATTGAAAAAAATTGGTGCACAGATGGAGGAAGAAGAAACAAAATAATTACTTTACTAGTGCGTGTTATATGTCCTTTGTACACCCTACCAAACCCTCATTCTCCTAATAGCAGATCAGGATGGAAGTTCTGTGTTGTAGCAGCTGGTGTTCTTAATGGAATCAGTACGCACAATTCTACATCATATTACAGGAATTATTTAGGTTCCCCAGTCCCTTTTTTAGCAGTGGTTGTGAGCACACACACAACACATGGCTTGACATAAGTATGTGTAAGATGATTACCAACTAAATTGTGCTATTATTCAGAGGAATATAGATTAATATTATATGTGTTCTGCTATACCTATAACCAAACTTGAATGTCAAAACTAATGGTTAGTGGCAAGCACACAATGCAATAAATTTGATGATTTTGCGGCTGATAAATCACCCATCATTTTCAACATTCACAACACAATCTTGAGCACATTTAAGAACCTACAACAGAAAAAAATAACCAGCATATAATTACAATCAGTGCATGCTCCTTTTATACTATTCACGACTCAAATATCATTTAACATAAAAAAAAGAACCCAACTCGAAGCATGTATCGAAGTTTTTGTTTTAATTCAACACAATTCTAGCAGCACATTTCTGCTAATAAAATAGACCCCCCAAGTTTTACCCGGAGAGAGAGAGATCAAATTTAAGACCGACGCAACGACAATCATATGTTTTCAATTCAAAGAAGCTAAACATAATGTATCAGAATTTGGAACAAGGAAACACATAATCAAAATATGCAAACATACTAAGTTATAAGTTGACAATAGTTTATAATGTTCTTGCAGACTAGCTTACATTAAAGCTTGCATCTCTTAGATTATTAGAATTACAACAATTTAACAGGAGCAGTTACAGGCTTTTACCTGACAAGGCCCAAATTGAGTATACACCAAGAAGTCTGTGGCCAAGATTTCTTCTTGGCCTTCATCAACAAAACTCTAGCCCAAGCAATCCATCCTTCCCATGACATTCTCTTGTCCCATGGACTTCCCCACTCTAGCAGAAGTGTCAAGCCTTTCTCAGCTTCTTTCTCAGCTTCTTCATATGTGCACCTCCAGTCCTCCACAGCTAACACTTGTAACAAATTAAACTAAATGCAACTAAAAAACTACAATTGCCTAACAAACACAAAAGACATTAGAATTAAAGCTAAAAAACATCAATCATGATATCATATTTCATTTCATTTGAGCTTAACAGAGCAAATTGAAAAAATACAAATTGTAAATTGTGAAAATATAAATACCTTGGGACGTCTATCAATGAAGAATTTAATGAGCATCTTGAACCCTAATTTAACATCCTTCCACTCCTCCAAATCACAAAACCCTAACAAAATCCCCAAAATCCTAACTACGACTCTCAAACTCGGGGCTGGTTCCAATGACGACAATGGCGGCGACGGAGGCGACGAAGCTGGTTCCAATGACGGCGATTGCGGCGGTTTCGAGGGTTTCGAGTTAGGGTGAAATGGAGGAGACTGAGAGGGGATTTCGGGTCAGGTTGGTGAGAGTAGGGAATGGGCTGGGCTTAATCGATGTGATTTTGAAAATAAAAAGGTAAGAAACCGGAGATAGAAGAGTGGCAGAGGAACAATGAGGGAGATGAAGGCGGTCAGAGATAAGATGGGAAAGGGAAAGGGAAATTGGGGGATCACACAAAAAATGAATTAAAGGAAAAAAGAGAGAGATAAGGGGGGAAATGAAATTTGGAGGAAGGGGGAAATGAAATTTCATTGGAGGGAATGGAAAAATTGGGTGATAATGGGAAAATAATTTAATAAATATTTTAATTTATAATTTTTTTTTAATATTTTAATTATATTTATCGTATTATATATTTATCGTATTATACTTAATTATATTTGTCGTAGTTTAATTATATTTGTCGTATTTTAATTATATTTATCGTAGTTTTACTGGATTTTTCTAATCCTGACATGCAAGATTAATTTCAAATTTGTTAATAATTTTTTCTTTTGACTAAAATTGATATATCTTAACATCCGTACGGTTGGATCTTCGAAAAAACCATTTTAAAAAATAATCTTGTGAATCGGGAACGAGTCTCGTTGTCGGGAGTGTAAGTTTTACTAGAATTTTCTAATCCTGACATGCAAGATGAATTTTACATGGATAAAATAAATATATTTTAACATCCGTACGGTTGGATCGTCCAAAAAATTATTTTAAAAAACTATGTTGTCAATCAGCAATGAATCTTGTTTCACGGAGTTGTACCTTTACCACATTTTTTTTATAAAGTCAAGCAAGATAAATTTTGAAATTTTTAATTATTTTTTTACATGGCTAAAATCAATATATTTTAATATCCGTACGGTTGGATCGTCCAAAAAATCATTTCAAAAAATCATTTCGTTAATCAGCAACGAATCTTGTTTTAGGGAGTTGTGCTTTTACCGGATTTTTCTAATCTTGACGTGCAAGATGAATTTCAAATTTTTTAATAATTTTTTCATATGACTAAAATCGATATATCTTAACATCCGTACGGTCGGATCGTCGAAAAAATCATTTTAAAAATCAATCTTGTAAATCGGGAACGAGTCTCGTTGTCGGGAGGGGTACTTTTATCGGATTTTTCTAATCCTGACGTGCAAGATGAATTTCAAATTTTTTAATAATTTTTTCATATGACTAAAATCGATATATCTTAACATCCGTACGGTCGGATCATCGAAAAAATCATTTTAAAAATCAATCTTGTAAATCGGGAACGAGTCTCGTTGTTGGGAGGGGTACTTTTACCGGATTTTTCTAATCCTGACGTTCAAGATGAATTTTAAATTTTTTAATAATTTTTTCATATGACTAAAATCGATATATCTTAACATCCGTATGGTCGGATCGTCGAAAAAATCATTTTAAAAATCAATCTTGTAAATCGGGAACGAGTCTCGTTGTCGGGAGGGGTACTTTTATCGGATTTTTCTAATCCTGACGTGCAAGATGAACTTCAAATTTTTTAATAATTTTTTCATATGACTAAAATCGATATATCTTAACATCCGTACGGTCGGATCGTCGAAAAAATCATTTTAAAAATCAATCTTGTAAATCGGGAACGAGTCTCTTTGTCGGGAGGGGTACTTTTACCGGATTTTTCTAATCCTGGCGTTCAAGATGAATTTTAAATTTTTTAATAATTTTTTCATATGACTAAAATCGATATATCTTAACATCCGTACGGTCGGATCGTCGAAAAAATCATTTTAAAAATCAATCTTGTAAATCGGGAACGAGTCTTGTTGTCGGGAGGGGTACTTTTATCGGATTTTTATAATCCTGACGTGCAAGATGAACTTCAAATTTTTTAATAATTTTTTCATATGACTAAAATCGATATATCTTAACATCCGTACGGTCGGATCGTCGAAAAAATCATTTTAAAAATCAATCTTGTAAATCGGGAACGAGTCTCGTTGTCGGGAGGGGTACTTTTACCGGATTTTTCTAATCCTGACGTGCAAGATGAATTTCAAATTTTTTAATAATTTTTTCATATGACTAAAATCGATATATCTTAATTCATCTTGCACGTCAAGATGAATTAAGATATATCGATTTTAGTCATATGAAAAAATTGTTAAAAAAATTAAAATTCATCTTGCATGATATAAATAAAAATATTAAAATATTTTGACACTAATCATTATAAAAATAAATAAAAAAATAAAAAAAATTATACTCACTTTCATTTAATTCTTAGTTAAATAAAAAAATAATTACTTAAAAAATAATTATTTAAAATTTATTTTTTTAATAATTATGTACCAATATTATCTTTCCCTGGGTCACTCAATCATTTCCCCCTTCACAAATTTTTTCCCCCCTTTACTTGTAAATCTGATAAAATGTCTCCCCCTTTTACTTTCAATCTCAGTCCTCATCTTCAATTATAACTTAGTGATGGGCTTCTATAGTGAATTGTTGGGCGGTCATTTTCCCCCCAAACCAAAAAACTCCTCAATAATACTTCTCTCTCTGCCGCTGTCTTTTCTCTATCGATGCTCTATTTCCCTCTCTCCCACTCTCTCTATGAAAGCATGAATTTTTGGTGTTTCAGGACTCCGAAATTCTTTCTCTCCACTGGACATGTCTATGGCTCCGATTTGGGGCTCCGATTAAATAAAAAGAAACAAGTGCTTTAGAAAGTAAAGACCCCAGCTCTGTTACTTTTGGTGCTCCTAGGTAAGCTTCTTTTTTCAAATCCTTATCTTTATTTTACATGCAATTTGAATTATCGGGTGTGGATCTGAAATGGGCTTTTATTGTTTCTTGCTAATTTAGAGCAAATAATTTTTTTTTGTTGGTATGTGGAAATGAGATAAAGATTGATTCTTTGATGACCCATTTTAGTTAGTGTTAATTGGTTTTGTTTGTTTTTCTGTTTAATGCTTTTTTGATAAATCTTGGGTTGCTTACAGGCTCATTTTGTAGGAAAGTTTGTGTCTTTCTTCTTGGTAAGGTAGATTCTGATTGTGGTTAGTTGGTATTGTTTATTTGTTTGTTACGATGAGATTAATTGTTGGAGTTTAGTGATAGTTTGGAGCAGGCTGTAAGCTAGTAGTTGTTATAAGTAAGACTAAAGGTCGAATACCGGAGTCTGTTGTTTTCTACTTAAATATGAATCATATGAAAAAGTGACTAAATTTCGTATTTGTTTTTTAGATCCTGGAAGCTGAGCTACAACAGGTAGCAGCAGTGATGGGACTAGAGGATGAAATATATATCACAGAGGACATTGTCCTCGAAGATGCCTTCTAGCAACTAGTCCTGAACTGAAACAGAATCCTTGGATACGCATTGTAGCTAAATTTCAAAAGCTGCCTGTATTTGTTATTAAGGTATCCTGGCAAGTGGCATTACAGTTTTCTAGTTGGTTAAACAATGATTTTGTTTATCTCACTCTCAATTTGGTTTAAGATTTTCTTGACATGCAAACTATTACTTTGTTTATCTCACTTTCAACCTGATCTATGTTTGTCTAAATATGCA
This sequence comes from Apium graveolens, assembly GCF_009905375.1. Classification (NCBI taxonomy): domain Eukaryota; kingdom Viridiplantae; phylum Streptophyta; class Magnoliopsida; order Apiales; family Apiaceae; genus Apium; species Apium graveolens. Next base: position 44,002,322 of record NC_133651.1, read on the forward strand.
GTCAAGTAACATGTCACAACTGGTCAAGGCTATCTGCATGATTCTGGATAAGTGATACTATTGAATATCAGATTCCCAACAAGATTAGATCTAGCGACCAAGTGACACTTGTTTTTTCAAATAAATATAGTTCAGTAAAGTGATTGTACAAAACACCTTGACTTACATCGACACTCGACAATTTCTATGCTATGCTATGAGAGTAGTCAGCCCATATTCCTATTTAACAAAACATAAAGGTTGTATATGAAATGCGAGATAAATACACCTGACACTACAATTTAGTCTTACATTCTGCTGGAGTATCTCCGGATCCCGGGAGCAGGTACCATGCCATCTTTGAGTCGGGAACTAGTTTTCCTGATACAGCAATTCTTGGACGAGGAGAAATTCAAAGATACCATTCATAAGTAAGTTATTTAGCATATCTTATCTTAGCTTTTCGGCTCTATCCTGTTGTTAATTTATTATATTTTTCAATGTAGGATCTTATATAAATTTGTTCGATGGATGTGCAACTTATTTTTTTCAGTTTTGTAAATTGTTATGTGTATTAGTCCTTCTTCAAGACAAAAATCGAAGTCTTCAGGTTTCAAGAACTGCTTAGATTAGACTTGTTTAGTTCATTTGTTATGTTTCAATTTTAGATAGTCAATCATTGATCATATTAAGAAAAACATAAGATGAAAAGATTTGAAATATTTGGCACTAGCATAGTTGGAATCTTGATGTAGTTGGAAGGACTAATCATTCTATTTGATGTAGTTGCCGGCCTCACTTTAACTGGCTACTTGGAATTTGGAATAACTAAGGGAGGCGGAAAGTATGGTAATGAGGGTCTGTCATTTGGAAATGGTGAAGTTGTTGAATCGGATAAAGCAGTTGTTGCTGCTGATGATGCGCGGTGTTCAAAAACTGGAGTGTCGATTCTTGGACAGGATGGACATGTTGTTGATGCTGCAGTAGCAACTGCTTTGTGCCTAGGTGTTGTTAATGCAATGGCTAGTGGGATTGGTGGTGGAGGTTTTATGGTTGTTCGGTCTTCAGCAACTTCACGAACAGAGGCAATCAATATGAGGGAGACTGCTCCTATAGCTTCTTGCCATTTGGAAATGGTGAAGTTGTTGAATCGGATAAAGCAGTTGTTGCTGCTGATGATGCGCGGTGTTCAAAAACTGGAGTGTCGATTCTTGGACAGGGTGGACATGCTGTTGATGCTGCAGTAGCAACTGCATTATGCCTAGGTGTTGTTAATGCAATGGCTAGTGGGATTGGTGGTGGAGGTTTTATTGTTGTTCGGTCTTCAGCAACTTCACGAACAGAGGCAATCAATATGAGGGAGACTGCTCCTATAGCTTCTTCCCAGGTTATTGGAATGTTAAGTTTCTGTTATAGCATTTATTTGGCAAACCAGAGTTTTTGTTACCAGTGATGATGATAATTACCTCAAACCAATTACCGGAGGCTCTTCACTGGACTTGTAGTATTATGGCATTGTGATTAATTTGTGTATTTTTCAATTCATAGATGAACTTGTAAATTTGTAAAAATATTTAGTTTGTTGATGAATGTATACGTGTTCAGGTTTACTCTCTTTATAGTAATGCAAGAGCTCCAAAATACGGTCTCCATGAAATGGAGATTGCATTTTGCATCTTTGTATTACTATAAAGAGAGTACACTTTGATTTGTATGTATTTATCACCAAACTTTTAGTTTAATACTTGAACTCGTCCATTTGAGGTAGTATTTTTGGTTTTTGATTTGGCTCATGATTTTTTGATTGTTAGTTTGTTGGTCGAATGATTCATGGTTTGGAAATTTCTTGGTTAAATGTTTTTGGATCTGTTTTGTGGGGACTTGCATATTTGCATTTTTTTTTACCATTACTCAACAGACAACGGTTACTGTCACAATGTGTAAAACAATCATCTAAATAAGGTGTTCAGACAACAAGACACAAGACCGGTTGTTTGAACCTCATTTACCCAACACTACTAATAACCATTGTCTGTGAGCTTTTCTTTTAATAATGGTATGTAAAAACCATTGTTTAATGTTCAATAAGATAAGTGTTATAATAAACACTTGTCTAAATTACACAACATAAGGCCAAAAACTGTAGTCTCACACTACCATAAGTTAGCTTATTAACAACGGTTTTTGACTGTTATGTGAAAGATTTATGACAACAGTGCAGAATCCGAACTGTTGTCTATCTCGGTAAGAGGATGCCACAGAGACAAGTCTTTCAAAAAACAGCTATAACCGTTGTTCTACATGTACTCCAACAACAGTTTTTCGAGGAAAGGAAATTCACAGTTGTCTACGAATTTGGGGCAACAGTTTTTTTGTCAACCGTTGTTTCATAGGTGTTGTGTGATTGCAAATTTCTTGTAGTGATTACTTGAACATAAAGTGGCATCTAATAATTTTTATTACCCCTGTTATAATGTCTACTTGTCTAGAGGAGTTGGATGCTAACTTGGAGACACCTATGACTGATATGGAATTTTTTAAGTATGTCTACAACATTGACGAGCCAACAATTAAAAAGATAATGGTTTGTTACAAACTTTATCGAAGTCCATTGAATTGATCCACTAATATATCTTAGCATTTTATTCACTGTTCGGTCTATTTGTTACAAAATGTATGATATGAATCTTTAGAGGCCATGATCAGTACTCAACCAGCCCCCGAGGTACCTCTCTCTCAGGCTAGCCAAAAAAAACGAGACTTGGCTCTCCTTGTAAAGGCCATAATGCCAAAGAAAAATAGGCTCGTGTTGTATCCTCGAAATTCATTATCGGAGTTAGTAGGAGCGGATGAGGCAGCTAAATTAAACATGTCTCAGCAAGCCTCTCAAAAAAGCATTCTGGATGAGGCATACTCCGTTATTCGAAGGGTTTTATTTGAGGTGTCCATCACGGTCAAGTCTTTGGAGAGTATCGATCAAGTGGCGCGTGCAGAACTTAATGAAATGATATAGAAATTAGCCAATGTAGTCTTTCCACACAAAACTGATCTAGTACAACAAGCATCATGGGAACAATATAGGCGTATTGGAACTAAGATTATTGATTAAGTGATGCAGAATTTTGAGAAAGTTATCGTAGAGGTAATATATATATATATATTTATAATTTAATTATTATGTTAGTATTTGTGTTGATTTTTTGTTTTTCATTTTTTGTTCTGTCATTTGAATCTCTGTTGCTTAAAAATTAAGGGTTTCATGCACAGTGTTGTATTATATGAACCATCCACAAATACATGTAACTTTGTTGTGTTATTTATAGAATGCTTTTCATGTTATGAGATAAATACGTCTAACTTTGGCTTGGCTTATTATACTGGAACTTTTTCAACCTATATTTATAGATAACACATTGCTCCAAACTCTCACTGTCATTTACTCTTTACTAAACCTATATTTAGCAGAATCAGACTTGTGTCGAGTCACTTGTTGACAAAAAAACTATAATTAATTAAAGTATACTCTATATTAATTAACAAAGACAATAAGTGATTTTGTTTTTTTGATTTTTTGTTCTGTCATGATAGTTGTGTTTATCTCATCTCAGTTCCAGCCAAGTAGAATGTCCGGGGCTGCTTTAGTAGAATCTGATAAGTATGCTTAGTGAGACTAAGCTCCTCCTTAAACTCCACTATATGGTGTATAGAGGCCCTTTTCTCCAATGTCAAATTCAAAAACTCGTGAATCACCCCAATGGCCCTACCCTATACTTTTATGCTTCTAGTGTCCAAAGATCCAAACTAGCCCCATCCGAATAATTAATATATTTTTGTAGCATCTGACATTGTTTATTAAGATATGTTTATGTATAGATTGGTTGTGTTAATGTGTTTATTAAATTGATTAGAAGTGTTTTTTTATAAATAGGTTCCTTCATTATGGTGTACAGTCATATAGTTAAGGCATATCATGTTCAGTTATGGTAAAATAGTGCTCTAAAAAATATTAAAATTATTCTATTCTAGACAAGTTTATAAATGAATAAATATAGTTATCAAGCTCAGTGATGTATCAAGCTACAATTATATACTACAGCTATCATGAAATTGAGTGGGCGCATGAATAAGGACACTTTTGTGCAAATATAAGTATAAACCTTAGATATTATTTGATTAATTGGTTGAAATGTGCATCCCAAACCAGCCTATGTATTATAATCTCCAGGGTAAGAAGAAATTTACAAAAGAAAAAGAAATAGAACTCTGAAAAAATAGTGCTAGTAGTTGTTTTTATGTAGTGCACAATATTGTAGATGCAAAGTTCTGAACTTAAATTTGATGGAACTTCAAAAATTCTGAACTTAACTTTGCTTTGTTTATGTAGGCTGGTACGCCAGAAAGGGTTCCAAAGGAGTATATCAGGCTTTTACTGGAGATGGACGATGAGCGGGACTATAACCCGAATCTGTTTTATTTTCCTCTACATGAGTAGTATTTAGTTGAACATTCAGTCACTAATTTTTGGTACTTGGTGCTTTTAAGCAAACTGTGGAACATTTATCTTAACCTTGATATAAAATTTTGGTATTTGTGTAAAATTAAGCTTTGACACACTATTATCTTGTTTTTGTTTAAGTTTGTTCCCCATATCTTGTGTTTATCCTTTGTTATTAAATCTGATTTTGTTTGTAAGAATTCTAGAAAATTGAGAACAAATGGCAGGCTCATGGCCATTTTTGGTTACAATATCTGACCATATAAAAGCGACCGACTTTGGTGTCTTCAATCTAGAAGCGGGAAGTTTAAGTTTAAATGAAAATGAAGACCGGGAAGTTCAAATTTGCACAAAAATATTGAAGGGAGAAGTTGGAAAGCTGACATGGAATAAAAGCAACCGACAATGCGGTCGCTTTTATATAAATTCCATCGCCGAAAACAATTTCGACCAGGTTAAAAGTGAGCGACAGGGAACAGTGGATTTTAGAGTAAAAGCCACTGATTTCGGTTGTTTATAGCTAAAAACAACCGATTGTTGACTGGTGGCTTTTAGCCTTTTTTCTTGTAGTGCCTTGTTTAACACACTCTCGAATGAAATGATACTGCACGTCAATGTGCTTCCTTCTACCATGGAAAACATAGTTCTTTGCTTGATCGATTTAGATCTATTGTCGATGTACAGCACAACCGGACCTGAGACAGTTTCAGTAATCTGACTAAGAAGTCTTCGAAGCCATATGCCTTATAAGATGCAATGGTGGCTACCATAAACTCAGCTTTGCACGACGAGAGAGCTACATATCGCTATTTTTTTGAAACCCAGGAAATCAAAATCTCATCAAGATAAAAAGTCATCCCACTTATACACTTTCTATCTTCGAGACTACCAGCTAAGTCTTTGTAAGAGAATTCAAAAAAAATGTAGTTTCCACGCCCTTTTGTATATACCAAACAATAATTCTACGTACCTTTTATATATTAACATATCCTCTTTGTAGAATTCAGGTGTTGTGAAGTTGGTTTCTCCATAAAATGGCTAACTATCCCAGTGGCATAAGCTATGTCAGGACGAGTGTAGACTAGATAGCCTAGTCTTCCAACCAGGCTTTTGTAGTGTGTCGACTAAAATGGTTCACCATTTGTGTCTGAATTAATCTGTAAGTTGAACTCCATAGGGTACTTCACAGCTTTGCACTCACTCATACTAGCCTTTTGAAGCACCTTCTTCGCATACGTGGTTTGTTTGATCTCAATGTAGCCTTTTCCTTGTTCGACCTCCAAGCCCAGATCGTATTATAATTTTCCAAGATCCCTCATGTCAAATTCGTGACTCATCTCCCCCTTGAATTTGACAATAGAGAGAGAGTTGAACCCGTAATGATCAAATCATCAACATAGACTCCGACAATCGATGTCAGCCACTTCATTTCGAATATACACAACATGTTCATTAGGGCATTTCATGAACCAAGTTCTAACAAACACCAGTTCAGTTGAGAATACCAAGCCCGATGTGACGCCCTCCCAACCCTGGTCACAAGTTTAGGGTTCACAACACACATACAATATATAAACCTGTATATAAAATATTATAAGCAATGACCCTTCATTACACAACCACGGATCGCAATAGGTTAAAGTATGAAAACAAGCCACAACCTTAACTTTTACTATGTCGTACCAAATTTCAACTAGTTTAACTTACAACTGATAATGAAATTATTCTTACAATCTTGCATATCTCAACTACAATATAAAGCTCCTGCTAGCTCAATCCAACTCGACCTGGAATCCTAACTCGCACACTGGACTGGAAAAACTCGCTATTAACCATTTCCTTTTGAACTGTAGAATATATAAACAGATTCGCAAGAGTGAGCTAACTAGCTCAGCAAGTCAATAATTGAGGTTAAACAATGATCAATTGAGATGATTCAGAGGAATTATGTTTCTTTTTAAACAGTCGTTATAATTGGATATTCATTTTAAATTTTAAAACCAATGTTAGGCTGCTAATCAGTCACGTACTAACCTTGACCAAGGCACACGACTCTGCTCTATAAACTGGATCGAAGCACACATTGGAGTAATATAGACCACGAATCTGATTTGACCACGAATCTGATCCAAATAAAGAAAACTATATAATTCTAAAACAATTCGATATGATAAACATTGTAATATAATAAAATAGAATCATGATTAACATTGATAAAACATTTACCTCAAAGTATAAAGCAATGCATGAGTATCACTAGGGTAAATCAAGGTATATATATGACGAACGGCTCCAAACCTGTTGAAGAATCAGGTATCAGATGAACAATGTTTCAATGATTATATAAGGTGCGAATCTTTGATGTCACAAGGTATTATAGGGTATATAAGTTTTTGTTTGTTCAAATAATTCTGTCTCAATGTTTGGTATATGGTGTATATGTATTTGTGAGGTGGTATTTGTATGGATTAATCTTTGGGAAATTAATAATAGAAGGTTTACAAAGGATAAGGATTACAACTGAAAGTTAAATGATGTGATCAGGGTTCAAGGTGGAATGATTCAAAGCACTTACTGATCACTAGCAACATTTTATGAGGAAGTTCAGAAATATTTGCAATATATCTCGAGGAAGGTTCAGAAGTACTTTCCTTATCACAGATGATTTCCAACTTTACTTGTACTCGTCTAACAGTTCTACTCAACAACGACTTCCCCTCTTTTTTAATGCCTCGCTTCTACTCACTGATCACTTATTTTTTTTTCTACATATTGATCTCTTGCTCTCCTTTTCTACGCCTGATTTCCTCTGCTAAGCATCATAAGTATCTATCAATACTTAATCTCATATTATTCTAAAGTCACATAGACGTCACTATACCATAGATTGGATACCTCAACCAGACAGTCAAAAAACCATTGCAATAGGCTAACACTTTCAATAAATTTTATAGAATTTTGGATATACTCTAATTCTTTTAAAATTCGTTACAATTTGTTGTAAAAGACATGTTTGTACTTTAACAAGACTAAGACAACTTGTTAACCCTAAGTAAGTTGTATTGTTATCTAAATTTGTATTCTGTACTTATAACACTTAAAGTCTGTAAAAATGCAAAGGAGCAGACTAAAGTCTTTTTCCTCAAACAGTATCAAGCCTAAGGATTATATATGGAAGAAGATCAAGAAGATTATGCTTCAGAAGAATTTTGAAGAAGCTTGGAGTTGAATAAATCTGTTTGGAGAAAAATGTTCTAAGTCAAGATCTCTACAAGTCACAGATTTAATGTTATAGAGAAGTCATTCGAGAACTCCAGAATGACTTATCGAGAAGTCATTCAAACTCCAGAAAGTACCGACGGATAAGCAATATCTACTCGACGGATGAGCTATATATCCACTCGATGGATGAATAACATCCACTCGACGGATGAGCAATATCTACTCGGCGGATGAGCAATATCTACTCAACTGATAAAGTAATATCCACCGGGAGTAGAGAAGTCAGGAAAGTTACTCGAGAACTCAAAAAGATATCGACAAGTCATTCCTTCAGTAGAGAACTTCGAGTCATCGAGAAGTCTATATCCATTTGAGACCTCAGAGATATCTACAAGGCAAGTGAATTTATGAAGACTAGAGATCTCGATAAAATGAAGACCTCTACAAGCCAAACTCATTATGGAGTACCAGACATCTCGATAAGCCTTTAAACTCATTATCGAGATATCAAGTGTTCAAATGAATCAAACTGGAGATCTCGAAATACAGTCTCAAAGTACAGAATTGCAGATCAGTTTAATATACAAGATAAACAATCAACAAATAATCCAACAGCTGGATTGACAAGTCTACAAAAGTAGCTTAAAGAGTGTGCAATATCAATGACAAAGATTAACTAACAGATGAAGATTAAGGTAAACACGGGATGCTAAAGATGTGCTAAGCCAGGAATGGAAGATTTGCTTTTCTATAAATAGACAAGTAACAGTTTAGAAAAGCTAATAGCATGTCTATTATCCACTGTGTAAACCAGTAGTTAAATGAGCAATAAAGTTAACACTGGTCCTCTAGTTAGGAATAAGAAAAAGAGATAAAAATTCTTGTAACACTCTCGAGAAGAAGCTGAGCTATTTAAGTTAGAAGAGCTTAGAAATTTTGTAGCAAAGCAACTTAATTTTTAATACAAAAATTAAGTGAGTTTTGAAGATCTGTGCTCTTTATTTTATGCATGTTTAATTTATGCATGGACACTTTTATATATAAGATTTAATTTACTTTGTTCAACCATTATCTTTCAAGAAAAACCTAAAATCAGAAAACACATTCACCCCCCTCTGTGTGTGATTCATTACCTAATAAGTGGTATCGGAGCAAAATTTGAAAGAAACCAAATTCAAGATCTTGGAAGAATGAATACATAGAAAATCAGTAGCATCAAAATTCCTAGCTTTGACAAAGCTAACTACACTTTTTGAAAAAATAATTATGTTGTTCATCAGTGTGGAAAATCCATTCTACATTCAGATCTTTAAGAATGAACCCTTCATTCCTATGGTAAGAGTTGAGGAATCTACAGATGGAGACATTGTCATACCAGTTCATTATGCTCCAAAAGATCATGCTAAGTATACAGATCCTGAAAAGGAGAAAGTTTCCCTAGATAGCAGCTTGCAAATGATATTGACTGAGTCATTTGACAATGTGATGCACAACAATATTATCAACTGTGATACTACCAAGAAGATATGGGAAAAGATTGAGATACTGTGTGAAGGAACTGAGGAGGTTAGTTCAAATCAAAGAAGGATACTGATTTCACAATATGAGTGTTTCATGGCTAAGCCTAAGAAAAGCATTACCGATGTGTTTGAAAGATTCAACAAGCTGATAATTGACTTGCAGCTTCATGACAAATACTATGAAGCTGAAGAAGTGAATCTAAAGTTCTTGCTTACTCTTCTTGATCATTTGGAACAGAAAATCTCAGCAATAAGGGAAGGAAGAGATTTGAGCAGAATAACTCTAGAAGTTCTATATGGGATTCTTAAAACATATGACTAAAGATGATTCAAAGGAAATCGCTGAAGTCTGGTCAAGGACATGTGGTGGATGGCTCAAGTGCTTTAATTGTTAATGAAAGTCACTCATTCAATAATGAACTAAGACACCAAACTTTAAATTCCTTATCAAGTGAGCAGAGAACAAATCATTCACAGGAGCAAGTCATCTTAGAGTTGGAAAATGATGAGTTTTAGACTCTTGACGAACTGGATGAGCTAGATCAGTCTATGGCTTATCTATCTAGAAAATTCTCTAACATTACAGTAAAGAAGCCAAGGTGCTTCAGGAATAAAGGACAATCCTTCAACAAAGACAACACCTGGAAAGAGAAAGGGAAGTATAATTCTGACATCAAGAGTGGTTACAAAATTGGATATGTTGACAGATCTAATATAAGGTGCTTCAGTTGTGATGAACTAGGCCACTTTGCTACAGAATGCAGGAAACCCAAGAAGGCAAAGAAAGAAAATGCTTATCTTGAACTGGAAGCAAAGTATGAAGCTCTTCTGAAAAAGCGACAAAGCAAGGATTACATTGCAGAGGGAAAGAGTTGGGATGACTCAAATAATGATGAAGATGAGGAAGTTGGAAACTATGCTCTAGTGGTCTTGGAGCAAGGTGAATCATCCTCATCAAAAGGACAAACATCAATTCTTACCACTATTGATTTAAATGTAAATCAATACAAGGAAACTGTTGAAAAGATGAGCACAAAAATGTTTCACATTCACACAAGCATGGCTGCTGCTAATAAAGAAGTTAGCAGATTAACAAAGATAAATAAGAAGCTTGAGAGTGAGAAGCAAGAAACTGAATTGTTGATGGTTGAGCTTGAAGCTTTAAAACAAGAAAATGCATATCTCAAGAATAAGCTCAAGTGTGCAAATGAAATTGAAGCAATGTTAAGGGAGAAACTAGAAAAGAATGAAGTGAAGATTAAATCTTTTAGAAATGCATCTGAACTGGTTGAATAGTATGATGCGAAGAATAAGTCATGTGCAGACATTGTTATTGGCCTCGACTATGAAGACATGAGTGACAAAAAGATGACTGTAGGTGACAAAGAGAATGCTCCAATCTTTTTGAAAGAGGTTAATGCACCTACATTCAAAACATGTGTAGTTAACTTCAGTGAAGAAGAATTGATAATCAAGCAAGAAATTGCTGATGTAGATAAAGAAAAGAAAACCGAAGACTCGGTTCAGACTTCAAAAACTGAAGAGAAGCTCATGAACAAACACAGTCCCAAGATTCCTGTTCAAGAAACCAAAGTAGTAGATGCAAGAGAGAAAAAGAGAACTAGAAATGGAAAAATAGGGATAAACAAAAGCAATAATTTTGCCTATATTGAAAATGCTCCTAGAAAGAAGTGTGAAAATTGTGGGTCTTCAAATTATCAAACTCAACTTTGCAAAAAGGTTGTTAGCAAGTCAACTGAAAGATCTTGCAACTAAAATGAAGCTATAATGATCCATATTCATTATGTGACAAGTTTGACTGCATTCCTTGCAACATGAAGGTAATGAAGAGTTGCCATAAACTGAGAGTAGATCTTAAAGAATCGAGAAATGAGTCTACATCAGAAGGAAAACATGCACAACAATCAATGAATTCTATTTCTTTTAAAATTAGTCATTCTACTTCTCCTGAAAAAGTTCCCAAGAAGAAACTACCCAACACTGCTTGGGTTTCCAAACATATTTAAGACTCATTGTGTGCAGGGCAAGTGAAGAAAGCCATTTGGATCATAGACAATGGATGTTCCAGGCATATGACTGGTGATAAAGCCCTTTTATCCCAATTTGAGGAGAAAGCTGACCCATTTGTGACCTTTGGAGATAACAGCAAAGGATTCAAAATGGGAGATGGAAAGAATATTTTGAAAATGTTGTCTTTGATTAATGTAGCACTGGTAGCTGATCTTGAAGTGACTCTTTTCAGAATTAGCATACTGTAGACAATGGTCTCAAGTCTTATTCTAGAAGGAGAATGTACTGTTATCAGAAAGTGAACCGGTGAAGTTGCTCTTAAGGGAGCAAGAAAAGGAAGCTTGTTTGTTGAAGATTTTGACTCAACAAATAAGAATGGTATTTGTTGCTTCTACACCAAGGTATCAGGAGAAAGAAACAACTTGCTCAAGTTGAAGCTTGTAAAGTTTGTCAGACTAAGGAAATGAAGAAACTACCCAACAAGAGAATCATGGCAAATGGAAGCTCCTTTCATTCGCCTGAGCTTCATTGCACAGGCTTAGGGGGATAAAGAGGATCTTCAGATACTGAAAGGAAGCTCAACTTGGAATCATTACATTCCAAGGGAATCATTTATGGAGTTGTTGGTTTCACAGATAAAAATTTTGTCTTTCTAAGACCTGTATCCTATTTTAGCACTAAAACCTCTTGCACCAACAGAAAAATAACTAGCTGACATTTTTAATAAACCTTTGGATGAAGAAACTTTCACTAGACTTGTAAGTGAAATTTATTTGCCCAATTCTTCATCCTAGGACAAGAACTCAGCTAATGTTGTGCAACGGATTAATCTCCTTTAAATCAAAATGAATTTGATAAAAATTGGAAATTAACTAAAATATGAATTATAAATATTTCAGAAATCTCTGTATATTTGACTTTCAAATTCATTTAACTTGGAATTTTTCAAATTCTGAGTAAACTGCTTAGATATTAATTTACATTCTTAATATGTAAAATTAAATCAAGGTAGAATTACATTAACCAAAAGTATCTAGCAAACTGAGTTCTTGATAAGTTTAAATTGATTTCTCGAGAAGTCATTTTAGGATTTTCGAGCGAGTCCTCGATAAGTCAACTTACTCACTTCTCGAGTGACTTCTCGATAGGTTTAAAATGCCTTATCGACAAGTCCTTGTAGAGTTCTCTAATAATGTTCATTCACAGAGTTCTCTACAAGTACAATTCCTGACTTACCAATAACTCAGTACTGAAATAATTTAAACTGATAAATTAATTTTGGAAATTTTATTCTAATTTTATTTTGAATTTATTCCACTTTTTGGACAAACTGGGTATTTATTTGACATTTCGACAAGTCAAGGTTGAGTTCTCTATAAGAGTAATTTAAAGTGACTTCTCGACATGTACTTTACTTCATTAAATGACTTCTCGATAGATAACTCTGAATGTCTACTTTTGAGTTCTTGACAAGTCATCTTCTTTTACTATAAATACCCAGACTTCTCGATACATACATACTTACAGCTTTCGAGATTTAAAGTGACCTAGCTTTTAATCTCTAACTGCTTTTCTCTCATTTTTCACTCTTTCTCGGAAATCTTTCCTACCCATTCATTCTCATCAATCAACTATGGCTCAAAATATTACTAAGGCATCTATCCCGGAGAAAGGAACTAAATATCTTGCTTTCACTGATGCAAACCAAGCTCCTGATAGTTTCAAGGGGTTTGTAAAACTGATGTCTGAATCCTATCTTGCAGGTGCCTTAACTGCAAATCCAGTATTGTATCTAGATGTGCTGCATGATTTCTGGACTACAGATGTAGTGAGGACTGATGTTAACACCAATTCTCTCACTCTGGTGGTGACATGCACAATTGGAGGCCAACAAATAGAATTCAATGATCAAAATGTGAATAGAGCTTTGGAGCTGCCAACTGAGAATCTTGTGGAGGTGCCAACTCTTGATGAGCTGACTGAGTTTATGGACTTCATCAATTATGGTGGGAGAATCAACCTGCCAAGCTTAAACATAACCAATCTAAGGAGGGAGTGGTCATTCATCTTTGACTCTGTAGTAAGGGCCTTTACTTGCAGAAAAATTGGATATGACAATATCGCAAGTGTTATGCAAAAGCTGGTGTATTCAATTGCCCACAACAGACACCTGAATGTTGGTCTACTGATCCTGGAAGAACTTGCAACCAGGCTGATTATGCCCCTAACAGCTAGAGATAAGGAAATATTCTTTCCTAGATTTATTATGTCCACTTTAAATAATAAAGTAGCTAACATACATCTGTTGAATGGTATAGATAGTACTAAGATAGGCAATTATAAGCAAGTGTCCAAAATAATATTTGGCTCACCTACTACAAAGAATAAGGTCATGTAACTCTGATAATCACTCTATTTATATTGGAAAGATTTAGGACTTATCCTTATCCTATGCCTGATATGAGATAAAATGCACAATCTAGTACATCTATGATTCCTGAACCTGTGGAAGTACAAACACAGGATCACCAACGGAGATCTTCCCAAGTTGCAACCATTCTTTCACAATCTTTAGAAGCTACGAAACCAACTATCTCATCTTCTCAAAAAGGTGAGGTCAGTAAAAAGAAGAGAAAAGGGATAAACCTAGTTGTGCTAAATGAGAGTGGTCAGAAGAAAGCTGAAAGAGAACCACCTTTGGTCAAAAGATCCAAAAGAAGTAAACAAACTGAGCCGACCACTCTATCTTCCTCAATATCATCCCAAAAGGATGCAATTGTAAAAACAACCAGGAGTGAGTCTGCACAGCCTGCACAAGAAGTAATTCAAGTGCATGGTAGGAGAAACAAGGAAGGCACTCACTGTGAGAACACATCTTTTGAAGCTCCCTCATCTATTCAGGGGGAGCTGCCACTACTCACAGCTGAGCAACAACTTCTTCTATCTAATATTTCTTCTATTCTAATTCCACTTGACTCCATTTCTCAAGTGCATCAAAAATCAAGTGACTTAGCTCAAGAAGCTTTGCTGACCACCCAGACACTTCTTTCAGATGGTGAGAGGCTACATGCTGGGGTAGACCTTGATGACACCATCACAAATATGGGGGGTTCATCAGTCTTCACTAAAGACCCCATGGATATCTCTAATGCACCTTAATGTGCAAAACAGTCCTTATAGACTGAAAGGTTTGAGGGTAGTACTCCTGAGGGGGAGCTATCTAAATCCTCTCCAATTCAATTGGAGGATCCTTATGAAGGAATAACACCCCTCACAACCCTAGCAGAAATTCCCTCTGTAGTTGAAGCTAGGAGGCAAGCTTAGCACATTCAAGTGCCAGTGTGTTGCAAGTCACACAAGGGTTTGAGGCTGGTGCACATGGCTGTAACCCAGTCAAATTCCCTCCAATTTAATTGGAGGTTCCCACTACAAGTGGAGGACATCACACTTTCATAACCACAGAGAAATCTTTGAGTCAAACTATGATCTCAGTCACAGGAGTTTCTGATGAACCATCAAGCTCTCAACCTCAACAACCTCATATACTCTCTCAGTGGCTACAAGAATCTGCCTATCAACCAACTCCTGAGATGATCTACTAGTAGAGCGTAGATCTCTGGACTGGCTAACATCTCACAGCATCTTTTAACTTCAAACATGAGCAACCAAGATTATCAAGCCATTATGCTTGCTTACAATGAAGAAATTGAGGAGCAAAAGGAGAAAATTGTCAATAATATGGAGTCAGATGGAAATGTGGATGCATGGCTGTCTGAGGACTTTTCCTTGGAAATGAATCAAGTTTTGGCCAGATTTAGAGAATAGTATGTTACTATTCTGGGCAGCAATACAAAAGACTTGAGTCCAGAAGCTGTCTATGATGCCATTACAGATGTATATAAAGCTGAGCTCAAATCATTTCATCTTTTTGGTAAGGCTCTTAAAATCAAGCTCACTGGTCATTAAGACAGAATCAGAAATCTGGTGAATGAGAAAATGGACATGATCATACCATCTCAAGAGCAGATCTCTTCGAAATTCAAGATTTTTCTGGGCAAATGGCAAGGATGGATCTTTCCTCTATTAAGAAGGAAGTCAAAAATCTCAAACTATCCTTCACAAATCTCTATACAATGATCCAACAACAAATTCTCACTCAAATGAAACCAAGGTTCAGCTGGATCAACTTCACCAGAGCAGATATAAACCTTCAGCATTGCTGATAGAAGGGATCAAAGAGGTTGTAGGAGAACCATTGGCACATCTAGCAGCTCTTATCAGCCTGGATCCACCTCAACAAATCTGTAAATTCAGTCTCTACAGGATCAAGTCACAGCATTGCAAGACTCCAATTCCTCTCTCACTGCACAAGTTCAGGCTTTGACATCTCTTGTCAAGAGCCAACAAACGAACATCCAAACTCTGGTGGACTACCATAAGCATCTTCAAATGCAAAATTCAATAGCCTTAGGAGCCATCATGGGTAAACTCAACATACAACTACCTTCTTTGCCTGAACAAGTAAGACCTGAAATCCCTATTCCTCTTCTCATGCATGTCAACAAGACTAAGGGGGAGATAGAGGCTAGGTTGGCACAGTCAAGGTCATCTCAACAAGTCCAACGTGCTGAAGAGAGTTTAAATGAGAAAATTGATATTGGAATGGAGAGACTTTTTAAGACAGTTGAGGATCTCAGTCAAAGCATAGAATTTGATGAACTACTTAAGGCACTCAGAGTTTCTCTTAATAACAATTTCTTCACCTACAAAAAAGTATTGGACAGGACAATAAATTCAATAAGAGTGATCTTGGTAACTAAATACAATTTCAAGAAAAGAAGAATAGTGGTGAACATCAATGACTTAGGGGTAGACAGGTGTATGCAGGTGTCCCGTAACTATCTTATCTCTAGAAGGGCATGTGAATTACATGTTTTGATAAGCAAAGTCAAAATTTTGATACATGAAGATACTCTATTGCTAACAGAATTGAAGAATGCACAAGTGGCTGCTTTCCCAGAAGCTTATCTACAGCCTAGTAATGGAGTGGCATACATTTGTTCTACTACCAAACATTTCAAACATTTTCAAGTTCTTAAACAGTGTGTCATGGCAAACAAAAGACTCATCATGACTCTTGAAACTGAGCTGAAAGTAAAAAGGAACAAGATTGTTGAGGATGAAGAGATAATAAAATTGTTGAGAAGATATCTGGATAATGCAGAAGCAAACTTGTGCAAAACAAAATTCAACAAAGATGATTTGGATGAAAATGAGCAGAAGAAAGATGATCAAAATTCTTCTGGCTTTAAATTGAAGTCAGTCTACTAAGCCATCTGGAAGCAGGGGTGAAGAGAAGAAGGAAGATTAGAAGAAAGATGAAGACATGAGGAGAAAAGGGGAAAGGAATAGCAGAAAACCTCATGATAAATCAAAAACTCAAACAACCCTAAATATCCAAACACAACCACCCCACACCTCAGCTCAACTCACAACATCAATTGTCTCTAACATCAAATCTTCCCAATTGCCTAAGCCAAAATTTCTTTACAAACAAACTGCCAACTCCTTCCTAAAAATTCCAATCACCTCAAGCCTCACTAACTTCAAGAAAATAACAACCCTACCTTCAGCCAAACCTTCACTAAAATTCAATCTCAAATATGTGGGAAGAAAGCCTAACAAAGTCAATCCTGTAAAGGAAGTGGAAGTCGCTGCAAGGGCCATCTATAATTGCTTCAAAGAATCTGACTTTCTACCTCTAAATTGGTACATCACAGATGAAGATCATTTCCAAAATTCAGTTGAGGAAATTGTCAAAGTCTGGGTTGTATCACTGAGAGAAGTCAGAGTCTATTTTAAGGATGGTACATTCACTATTCTAAACAAAATCTTAATGGATTCTTTGACTCCTGCAGAAATTAAGAGAGTGCTAAGTTTGTTAAAAGGAAAGGACACTGTTACAAGGACTTGGAAATCATCTTTGGCTGAATGGTTGATGGAAATGGAGGAAACAGAGAGAAGAGATAAGGATGTAGCTGAAGAAAGAAGAAGGAAACATGATGAAGAAATAGACATGTTTATAAAAAGAGATAAAAATTCTTGTAACACTCTCGAGAAGAAGCTGATCTCTTTAACTTAGAAGAGCTTAGAAATTTTGTAGCAAAGCAACTTAATTTTTAATACAAAAATTAAGTGAGTTTTGAAGATCTGTATTCTTTATTTTATGCATGATTAATTTCTGCATGAACACTTTTCTACACAAGATTTAATTTACTTTGTTCAACCATTATCTTTCAAGAATAGCCTAAAATCAGAAACACATTCACCCCCCTGTGTGTGATTCATTATCTAACACAATTAAGTATGATTAGTTCAATATTTTCAAAATATTGCACCGATTTAGAATATAGTTGCTACAGAGTACCAAATTTGGGATCAACATAATTGGCGGGCTTTCAAATATAAGCAGGCTTTACAAAAATTGGGTGAGTCAAAGTCAAACAGTAAGTAAAATAATAACAAACTTAAAACTAAAAACTAATTTCAGACAAAAGCTCGAGAGAAGAGAGTAGACTAAAGAGATGAGAGAAGCTC
This sequence comes from Apium graveolens, assembly GCF_009905375.1. Lineage (NCBI taxonomy): Eukaryota > Viridiplantae > Streptophyta > Magnoliopsida > Apiales > Apiaceae > Apium > Apium graveolens. Next base: position 44,020,166 of record NC_133651.1, read on the forward strand.
GAAGAATGGTGAGTGGTCAGTGATTCGAGAGTGAAGACTAAAGCTTAAAGCTCGAAGACTAAAGATTAAATCTTGTAATACGAGGTATGTTCAACTTGTAATGTACTGAAGATTAAAGCCTGTAATTCGATTTTCTGTTTTGAGGTATATTTTGAGTTGAGCTTCGATTTTCTGTTCAACTTGTAATCAATTAACTTATAATCGAGTTGATTATAGGGAGTGTTGATTTGGGGATTTTCGGTTTTGTAAGGGTTTTTTGTTAATTAGGCTTTATGTTCAACTCAATTTGAGGTTTGATTTGGGGTTTTTTTTACTTAAGGCTTCTTGCGATTGAGTTAATTAGGGATTTTTTGTATTATGTTTATACTACTCATTCTATGTTTATTTTATGATTTTTTGCTCTGTTAATTTATGTTTATATTTAAAAGGTTTTTACAGTTCTCATTTTACTCTGTTCATTATTCTTGTTTATTAATAAGCTTGTTATTTATTTATTGTGATTATGTGTAGAATTATCGAGATGATTTGGGTTCTGCGTCCTAAGTGCACTGTTGAGTATCGTAAGGGGGTACAGGGTTTTATTTCGAATGGGTTTGCTAATTTTGAGGTGGGTCATGAACTAAAATTCCCTTTTCTGAATTATGCTAATCCTTATCTGCCCTTTTCTGAAGTCAATGGATGATAGATATCCAAATTTCGCTATAGAACCTCAAAATGTTAGGTTAGTTTTAGCTGCAGATAGTTTTAATCCTTATCTGACAATGGGTCTATCACACAACACTTGGCTATTTGTTCTGGTCAGTTATAATCTGCCCCCTTGGTTGATTATGAACCTAGATTATTTGATTTTTTCAACGATAATTCCTGGACCTGCATACCCTGATAATGAGATAGATGTGTATATGCATCCCCTCATTGCTGAGCTGAAAGAACTATGAGATGTAGGTGTAGAACCCTATGATGCTTCCCATGACAAAACATTTACATTATGCGTGGGTCTCTTGTGGACGATTAGTGATTTCCTGGGGTACACCGTTTTATCGGGTTGGAGCACAAAGCGTAAACTTGGTTGTCCCGTATGTGATTACTACACCTCTTCATCCTACTTAAAGCATGGTCGTAAAGTGTGTCACATGAACCATATGCCACCTGACTACAAACTTAGGTCTGATAAGAACAGATTCAACGGTCAAGTGGAAACAGATCTTTGTCCACCACCATTGACTGGAAAAGACTGCGAAGAACTATTGCGCGGGTATGAGAAAAATTTTGGGTAGCTAAGGAAAAAGAAAAAGTCTACTACTTGTCAATGGAAAAAGAAATCCATTTTATTTGAATTTCCATACTGGAGTTCTAAGTTAATTAGACACAACCTTGACGTCATGCACATTGAAAAAACATTTGTGATAAAATATTATGGACTTTATTAAATATGGGTGGAAAGACGAAAGATCATCTAAACGCTCGCCTAGATTTGAAAGAAATGGGAATTCGTAATATCCCTCATCATGTAAAATCTGCTGATAACAATTATTATCAAATTAATACAGGTAGTTTTGACATGACAAAAAAAGGAGAACTTCTGTTCAGTCTTGATGAATGCCAAATTATTGTACGGATGTGCTTCTAATATTAGCCGTTGTGTGAACTTAGATGAAAGAAAAATATTCGGTTACAAAAGCCATGTTGCACATTTTATTCTCCAGTATTTGCCGCAATTTGCAGTTATAAAGACCTTAAAACCAGAAGTGGTAGTACCCTTGATAAGGTTGGGTGTATTCTTGAGGGCCATATCTGGCAAAGTGATTGCGTTGGAGGATGTGCAGAAGTTACAAGATGAAATTATTGAAATACTATGCCAACTGGAAACAATCTTCCCAACGGCATTTTTTGATATCATGGTTACGTGTCTTTGCACTTGTGTAAAGAAATTCAATTTGGAGGACCAGTAGTGCACCTTCGATGGATGTTCAGAATTGAACGATATTTGGCTAGATTAAAAAGCTATGTTCGAAACAGAAGTAAACCAGAAGGGTGCATGGCTGAAGGGTATTTAGTTGAAGAATGCCTAACATTTTGTTTAAGATTCTTAAGTGATGAACCGAAGAAAAAGATAGAGGATAAGAAGAATTTAAATGTTAGATACCCTATTGGGGCGAGGAGAAACAAGGATGGAAAATCATTTGACTTGGCGGATAAAGTGTGGATTAATGCTCATCGTTACGTTCTCTTTAATTGTGGAAATATAGAAATCGAGAAGCTAATGGAGTAAGTCCACTTTATTCTAATTCTTTGATAGTATCTAAAGTAAGTTGTAGTAATATTATACATATAAATTATTATCTATTTGTCTATTAAATTCCAGGGAGCATCATAGCTTGTACAAAAAAAATGCAAAATCAAATAAGTACAAAAGAGAAAGAACACATCGTAAAGAATTCCACAGTTGCTTAAAAGAAGAGGTTGAAAAAAATGGAATGTTCTCAAGAATTGGTTAGTTTGGAAAAGGGACCCCAGAGAGCAGCAAAGAAGTATACTGGTTATGCAATAAATGGATTCATATTTCATACCAAACAAATAGATGCTAGGTGTATGACGCAAAATAGCGGTGTCTCCTTGTCAGCCCTGACCAGTATTTTTGTGAGTTCAACAGATTGAAACCCTATAGTTTCTGAAGTTAGTTACTACTGAGCGATTGATGAAATTATAGAAGTCGATTATTGGGGAACTTTTTGCGTAATTTTATTTAAGTGTTCTTGGTACCAAAAAGATAAGGATTGTCGTGGGCTGACAAGAATTAATATAAAGAAATTGTATCAGAAAAATGATCCATTTGTTCTAGCTTCACAATTACAACAAGTATTCTATATTCAGGATTGTACCGAGAAACATTTGTACTATTTTGTAAAGAAATCTCCAAGGGATTACTATGATGTAGAACAGGGAAATGGTGTACTTGAAGAAGTCAATGGATCAACCATGCATGATATTGAAGTACACTTCAAATGGATAATCAATCTATTAATTCTAACTGGTTAAGAGATGATCTTCCAAGGCAACAAATTCTTGTGCCACTTGAAGAAGAAAAAGAAATCGATGAAGAGTCTGAAGAATGAATAAAAGTGATCATACGTTTTATAGTAATTATAATGTGGAATTAAACTCTTATTTGATTGTAATGTAATATAAAGAATTCTCAATTATATACTGTATTGATTTCTCATTTCTCTTGCTAAATTTTTGTTTGATTGTGTCTCATTTCTTTGAATATATGTTTAGATATTTGTTGTTACATGTTTAATTACAGTTTTGTGTTTAAATGATACATGTGGTAGGTAAACTAATGGCTTAACTATTTTATGTTTCCATTTCATTTCAGGATGGAAGATAAATATTTTTATATGAGGTCCTCCCACAAGGGACAATTCCTAAAAACCAAGTATAACGATGGTAGTTGTACTGAAATTCCTACTACTATGGACCTTAAAAGATTATCATACTCTATTCTTATGGAGTATGTGAAGAAATAGTGGGAGTTTATGTGAAGAAAGTAGGAGGTGGCTGGAAATTGCTGGATAATGATAAAGATGTTTGTAAGCTTGTTAAAAGCTTACCATAAGGCTCAGTGTTGGACCTTTATATTGACACAGAAGTTGAAAAGGCAATAGAACTGGCCAAGCAGTTGCAGCCACATGTAATCATCAGACCAAGGACTAGTTTTTTTGAAGGTAAATATCAACTAATTGTAGATATACGTACATGATTGGTAATGATATGTTTTGTTGATTTTGCATGTTCTTGACTTTACATTATTATACCTAGCTGATGATTTCCAAGTGAAACGCAAGTATGTGACTCTACAAAACCATCAGCAAAAGAAGAAAACAAAAAAAGATGACACACACTTTCTAGTAGAGCATTCTTGTACACATGATCCGCAATAATTAAAAAAGAGCGAAGCAGTTGCATGTGGCGGGTTATATTTTTAAATACAGATATATGGAGACCACTTTTTTTGGAGATCACTTCTGTTCTGCAAGTTAAATATTGCATAAAAACATTGCAAAATATATTATTTTGATAATCATGCTCTGCAAAGATCCTTATTTTATTCAAAATCTTGAATATCATATTTGTACTGCATGTAAACCATTACAAAAATATTTTATTCTGCAAAATATTTTAAGTTTGCAGATAATTTTTTTAGTTTGCAGAACATACACATTCTACTTATTAAACTTAAATGATCTTCAATAATTTTAATAAATTAGTGATACTCATAAAATATACTTTACAAAATAATATATTTTATAGTGTTTTGATTAAAGAACATATGTGGTCTTCAAGGTCTCCGATGAAAAATTGGTCTCTATAGAACTTTCCTCATATATATATATAACATCTTTAGTATGTTTATCAAATTCTACTGACTTTTTTTTAATTTATGACTATCGAGGTTAAGGTTAACTACTTTGAAGAAGGGAAAAAGAAGATAATCGAAGAAAATTAGCAGTGTGTTAAATAGTTGGGATTGAGGTTTTTAGTAGCTGGACTTGTACCTCTAAAATAAAAAAAAAAGAACCAAGTTATGGAATTTTCTAATCAGGAACTATCTTGTGACATGGAGTATATTCTCGGACACGATATCCTTAGTAAAGGTGAAGAAGAACAAGTTGTCGTAAATGTATATATTTTGTGACAATATTATAAACTAATTAATCTCGTCAAGTTTTAGCATTTCTTAATAAGTCAAATTAATTTGTTTAGAAAACCAAGAAAATTAGAAAGCCTATTACGGGAAGGAGACCAGTGACTCGGTCAAAAGCAGCAAGTGAAGTTCTGAGAAAAGAGGTATAAATTAAATTATTCATAGTTTTAATTTTTTGCATTTCAAATTCTTTTTTGGCATTTTTCTCAGGAGGTTGCTGATCATGGAGATACTTTATCTTCCCCTGCACCCCTGTCACTGCCAACTGATATACATCAATTCAAATAAGTAAAAAGGGTTCCACTGAATCATGGAGTTGGTACCATGACGGCATATAATAAATTATAGAAATCCAAAAAGAATAGGGAAAATGCGAAAAAGAATGACTTGGTGGGTTTTTTTGTGAACCAATTTATTTGGTGGGTCGGAATAAAAATAATCAGGTCATGTTAATTTTTTTCTAGAAATGCATTGCTATATCCCATAATAGTGTTGCTATTGATTCTTATTTTTTGTATTAAAAATTGTTAGATATATTTGATAATGTCATGGCTAATGTGATTTATGTTTAGTTTTAAGATCTTACTTAAACAGGATAAATCAGTACTTACTTGAAGTCTGGACTTAAGGATATCAGTACTTATATTATCAGGAGATAATCATCAGAAGATGGATATCAGAACTTAAGTACTGAAGGACGTTCAGATAAAGAAGGCAGCTGGTTAAAGGAAAGAAGATCGAGACAAACATAAGAAGAGATATGCATGAAGATGGAATTCTATAAAGAATAGAATACTTGGAAGAAAAGATATCTCATTGATATATTTTAGGAAGTAGAATTATATTCCATATCAATTAGCGATTATCTTGTAACTGTGTAGTATATAAACACAGACATAGGGTTTACACTATAAGTGTTATCACAATCGAGAAGATTATTCATTGTAATCCTAGCAGCTCTCGTGATATTTGTTCATCACTGAGAGAGAACAGTTCCATACTGTAATAGAGTTTATTGTTTCAATAAAGTTTGTTTTCTGTTACTTGAGTTATTAAAGTTCAATTTGATTGTGCTATACACTATATTCACCCCCCTCTACAGTGTGTGTGACCTAACAAAAACATTGCTATATCCTAAAAACTTTTACCGTTTATTCTTTTCTACTATTAAAAAGCATTTCCATTTATTCTTATTGTGGGTACTGAAAGCATCTCTATTCGATCAATTATGTTTCCAAATACACTTTAATTCTTTGCCATTAGCCACATATTGCAATGCTTAACGAAAAATTAACAAAAAACTAGCATTGCAATAGGCTATTGCAATGGATGAAATATGTTACTGTAAAGAGAAAACCATTTCCATATACCACGGTTGTAATGAATATAGGTGTTGCCATATGCTACTATATTCATTGCTACATCGACCTATCGTAACGTGAGCAAAGTTAAGCCATTTTTTGCCAAAAGCAGAGCAATAAACTCTACTGCAATGGTTTAAGGCCCTAAAGCAACATTTTCGGGTTCTTGTTGTATCCAATCTATGGTATAGTGCATCATAAGCTTTTATCTAACCTTTGTTTCGTCCAAATACGATTTACGAAATAAAAGTTACAACCAAAACAGTGAGACTATAAATTTATAGGCATATAACAGATCAATCAGATAGCACATAGAACATAGCATGCAATGTATTCCATAAAAATAATCTTTCAAAGAAGATTCGGGGTTAAAATGATATTTCTAGTATTTAATATGAATTTTTGAATATTTTTCGGAATTAAAATGGGTCTAAAAGTCATTTATAAACAATTAACATGGTTCGAATACCTGAATCTGACTTTAAAATCATTTAATAATAAGTATCGAACCTTGAAAACAATTTTAAAAAATATTTTAAAGTTGAAAACTATTTTTCAAAATTTTTAAATCAGAAGAATTAAATAATTAAATAATCATTAATTATATCAATTAATATTCAAATTAATTGACCAATTAAATAATAATTTATTAACTAAAATTAATTAATCAAATAATTCGGATTTATTTTTGAATTAAAAATAATTTTTGATATTAAAATAATGATTTTTGGAATTTTTAATAATAAAAAATGAATTTATGAAATTAAAATAAATAGAAAATTATAATTTTTATAAATTTTCAAAATACCAATCCAAAATTTGCAACCTCTGGAAACCTCAGGGACCAAACTGCAAAAGTTACACCTCTTAGTAGAAATAGCAATACTATCTATAGAAAGATCTCGGGTGTGAATCCCGCCGGAATACGGCCCTGTGTCGCCGGATAAAGCGATCCACGTATAGCCACAGCACCATCACCTCCATATATGATCTCTAGGACACCAAGAATCTATTCTTACAATCAAAACATGTTAATAACCATTGAGTTGGCCGGAAAATCTCGAAGAATACTCGTCGGACGGCGAGTTCTTCGTTGCTACGGTTAGCCCAACTCCAGTATCGTTTGTTCATGAAACCACCACCAATAGATTCCTCTTTTCAAGCTCTACAGACTGATACCAACCAATCAACCTAATAACTCGTAGATCAAAAACCCCCAAATTCAGTTGAAAACATTTATACGAATTAAGAACCCTAATTTCATAATTCAAAAATTATAATCAATTTTGAGCATGTTATTGAGCTCCAAATTGCTATTATGACATACTAAAATGACCAGAATCAGATTATCAACAACATGCAAGCATCAAATCATACAAACAACATCAAAATCAAAATTCATAATTAAACCCAAAATAATTCGAATTTAATGAAAAAAATAGAAAAATACCGGATGATTCTATAGTGAATTAGGTATTGAATCTGATAGTACTCTCTAACACCTTCGTTTTGGATACATGAACTCCAAAATCCAATGTCAATAACACCTTCAAACTTAGGCAAGAACACTATAATATTATGATTTTTCTTTGAAAATTATATATTTTTACTGTTTGCAAATGATTATATGTACAAAATAAAATATGGTAAGGGCTATTTATAATTACGGAATATTGGTATCCCATTGGATCATATCAGATATAAAATAGATCCAATTCGGTATCGGTTTTAAGATAATTATCAAAACCAGGCTTTTTGTAAATACAGTCTTGGTCTCAACGCTTCGGTTACATGAATTACGAGAAGATAATATAATCATTTAATCAAAATATCTTGTTTCTCGAAAATATAGGTTTTATCGATTTACCAAAACAAACTTTGTATCAAAAATTTTGCGCCAGGACCCGCACTAAATAAACCGAACTCCGGATCGAAAAAGTTAAAATATGGGAAATGCTCAGAATAATCAAATTCGGTTAAAAAGGAGTTTTCCCGAGACTCCCAGGTCTAGGTAATTTCCGTTGACGATCATGTGCTACACTTAACCCTTTTCTAAATAATCTCGACTACTGCCTTCATCTGTTGTATCAACTCAAGTTCAAGTATCTCACATTTTCCGACTTCATCTCAATTTCTTCTAAAACCAATGGCAGAAACACATCGCATATCTTTAATTTTATGGATCGTTCTTCCGCTTTAGCCATCAGTTTGTGGATAATAAGCTGTACTCATATTCAACTTAGCTCCTCAAACATTCTTGAAAACTTTTCTAAAACCTTGAATTAAATCTTGAATCATGGTCAAATACAATAGACACAGGAACTTCATTATAAACTACTATCTCCTTTAATTACATGTGAACCAACTTGTCCAATGAAAATCTTCCATTAATAGGTAGAAAATGAGCTGATTTAATTAGTTTATCCACTATAAGCCAAATGGTGTTGTGGTTCGCTTTCGTCTTGGTAATCCGACAGTAAAATCCATAGCAATATGCTCCCATCACTAGTACAAAATAGGCATTTTACGTCCATTAAATAATTCATATACGTCGACAAAATGCCCATGCCAGGGTGGCGAATAAAGTTACTAAATTTTATGTCGGGTGAAAAGATGACGTAAATGTCTAATATACGTCTATTTTAAAACCGACGTAAAAGATCTAATACCCGACATACAATATTCTTGTCATTCGAAGTACAGAAATATAATAACCGACGTATAAAAGCTTTATAGTCGACGTACAATCTTTAAAACTAACGTATATGAATTGCAGATTTACGTCGCTTTTGGTACTAACCGACTGATATGATTTGCAGATTTACGTCACTTTTGGTACTAACCGACATATATGTCTGTAGTATATACGTCATCTGGATTTTTAGAACCGACGTATTTTATCAAAAAAAATAACATTATATTCCCTGTTTATTTATTTGTACCCTGAATTTTTGCTATTGCAAACCAAACTATTAGCTAAATGTAATTAAAGCGTGCACTCTAAAATTATCAATACAATGATTCATAGATTATAATAACTATTATTACAGACTTGAATATCATCCATAATATATGTCTTGATACATAACATTTAATCATACATACATATCAACATGTTCCACATATGACTTACATAAACTCAAAAGAGAGTAGGCATTTAACAATTGTTTCAAACCAATACGAGATCACACTCACCATTAGCAGTAGTCCCGTGGTATTGTAAAAATTGTGTTTGAATTTGTTAATTAGCATTAAGTAGAAAATTTAACTATTGATGAGTAAAACAATCTTATTTTTTGAACTAAAAGGATGGTAATGTACCCAATCACATATATTCATGAGTAAAAAAATCTTCCCAAATATCTCGAATTTCTCCAATTTGTTCATTTTTGTATCTTTTCCCAAGAACCTGTAAAAAGAAAATGAAATGTAAACAATATATGTAATTTATGTGTTTTTAATATCTATAATTATATTATAAAATATTTTATGTACCTCCTTCCACTTAATTTTGGGGTCTTTATTACGAGATAACATGATTATGTCGTACATATACCTCATCATAAAATAACCACATTTGGTACCTCCTTCTTGTTAAGTACACTACAAAATAAAGTTGAAACATTTAAAAATCTTGATAAAAGAATACCGAAGAAGACTTCTTAGACTAAAACAAATAGTATAAAATACCTGAACAACTTCATCGCACCAAACTAGGTTAGTTGGGTTATTTTTCTTACAACCATATTTAGTAGCAACTTATATGCCCTGTTAAATAAGAAGAAATTTGAATATATACATAAAAAATTTTGAACTACTTGATTACTAATAATTTTTTAGTAATTTTATAGATTTAAATTATTTAATAACTTACGTTGCCCAAGGAGTCTTCACGTGTATATTTCGTTTTTGCTTTAGCGGATCAAACAAGTAAACGTCACTTTCATCGACACAATAAATAAGGAACATCCAGTGTTTCCTGCAATTTAAAAAAATATGAAATTATATTAAAACATCATTAAAATATTTCAAAATATATTTTAAGTATACTCTTAATGGCACTAGTAACCTCACATATGGATAAAACATACACTCACAAATGTTGATCAAAATATGGGATGCTCACAAATGCTTAGTTTCTTACCTTTGGATATATGGTGCTAAGATAAGGCAATTCTCTTTAGCATCTTCTATAACCTCACATATGTATCTAGATATATTATAATATCCGGGATATACCATGTAATTATTTTTATTAATAACTATTTAATATAATATTATTATTTGATTTTTGGTGAATTATCTGATGACTGGTATTGGTATTTAGATGTTTATATGTGATAAAATGTGAGTATTTTAATTTTGATATGTTTGGAATAAAGTATAGAAAATTTTGGTATTTTTCTGGTAAATTTTAGATTATTCTATGATTTTATAAAGGATTTATAGATTTAATAATTATTTTCTTAGTAATTATAAAACTATTTTTTAAAACCCGAAATAGTCCAACTTCAACCGTTTTTACATTTTTACAACCCAAACCTCTTCAGAAATCTCCTTCCTAACCTAATCTGAGTATTCTGAACATTTTCCATGTTTTGACTTTTTCGATTCGGAGTACGGTTTGACCCGTAAGAGTCCCGGCGCAAAATGTTCGATACGATAGTCATTTCGATGGATCAATAAAACCCGGATTCTCGAGAGACGGAATATTATTATATTATTTTCTCGTAGAGTGTTTCATAAGAAGACCGATTTTGATAATTATCCAAAGCTGATATCAAATCGGATCGTTTTTCCAGTTACTTAGCGGCTAAGTAATTATTTTCGGACCCAATACGATCCAACGGGTATTAAAATTCCATAAGTATAAATAGCTTGTTTCTTATTTTATTTTATTCATATAATCATAAACAAAAAGTTAAAACTGATAATTTACAGAGAAAACTCGAATATTCGTCGCGTTGTTGAAAATCAAACCTAAGAACGAAGGCGTTATCGAACTCGAAACCAAACGTGTGAATAGCCGAATTGAAGCTCTCAAAAAGTACTTTCAGAATCCACCATCAATTTCAGTCAAGAAATCAAGGTTATTTTCCTATTTTTTTAATTTAATTTAAATTAATTAGTGATTAAAATATGAAATTTTGATTTTGATGTTGTTTGTATGATTTGATGATTGTATCTTGTAGATAATTTTGTCCTGGTCATTTTGATATATTATATATTGAATTTTAAGTTCAATAACATATAGAAAAAGGAGTTTGATCTTCGAATTAATAAAATTAGGGTTTATGTGTTTCAATGTTCTTAATCAATTTTTGGGTATTTTTAAACCGTTGATTCTGGGTTGAAATTGAGAATATTAGTTTGTAGATCGTCTCAAGACGATTTAATTCATGTAATTAGTTTTGATATTGGAATGTTAAATCAAGCTCGCCGGAACGGAGAAGCTTGCCGGAAACGTTAAGTTTTCAGCCGTTTTTCTGGCAGATTGGCGAACTGTTTTCAAGATTTAAGGCCATGGTGAAGCACCTGGCATTGAGGACTACTAATCTGCAGTTTTTTGCGAAGTTCTGGGCAAGGACACGATAGCCGGCGAAGTCGCCGGTGTAGTCGCCGAAGAAGATGACGGGGATGGCTGAATTGCCATTTCATCCCCGAAGTTTATCCTAATTTACAAAAATCATATGTATGTTTTAAAAATTCACAAAAATAAGATTTATGATTTATATATTGTCAAAAATAGTATTCCCTTTTTATAATTATTTTCATAAATTATTTTTATTTATTTAAAATTCTGAAAATCAATATTTTTAATTCTGAAAATTATTTTAATTCAAAAATAAACCTAAATTATTTAATTAATTAATTTTAGTTGATAATTAATTATTTAATTGGTCAATTAATTTAAATATTAATTTAATTAGTTATTAATTAATTTTAATTGATTATTTAATTAGATTTAATTATTTCTTTTGATTTGAAAATTCTGAAAAATAGTTTTGAGCTTTAAATATCATTTTAAATTATTTTCAAGGCTCGATAATTATTATAAAATGATTCGTTGACCCATTTTAATTCCGAAAATATTCAAAAATTCTTATTAAATATCTGAAAAATCATTTTAACCCAGAATCTCCTTTGAAAAATTATGTTGGTCGAATATCTTACGTGCTATGTACTATATATGATCATATTGATGTATAATATGCCTGTATATGTATGGTTTGACAGTTTTTATCGTAACTTTCAATCCATAAGTCAGATTTGGGTGAAATGAAGGATAGATAGAACTTGTAATGAATAGAATGAAATGAGAATAAATATTGATAACTACATGTGATGTCTAACAGAGAAAGCGAGGCATAGAAAAGGAAACCAGGTGATCAATAAATAGAACCAAGGCATAGAAAAAGAATGCAAGTGATCAATGAGAAAAAAAGGCATAGAAAAAGAAGAGAAGTGGTTGTTGAGTAGAAACGTTAGACGGATGCATGTGAAGCTGGAAATTATCTGTGATAAGGAAATTACTTCTGAACCTTCCTCGATATATACTGTAAATATTTCTGAACTTTCTCAAAACATGTTGCTAGAATTCAAAATAGTCCTTTTTTATACTGTAAATGCCTAAATTATTCAACCTTGAACCCTTATCACATCATTAAACTTGAGCTGAAAGATTTAAACCACTAAATGTTGATTTTCCAGATATTAAACCATACAAATAAAATATTAATCCATAAATACATATACGCCATATAACAAATACTGAAACTGAATTAATTGAGCATACAAAAACTTAAATACCCTAGAATAACCTATAACATCAAAGATCTACACCTTGTATTATCATTGAACCATTGTTCATCAGATACCTAATTCCTCATTAGTCTTGAAGTCTTTCTTCATATTTACACATTGATATACCCTGGTAATACCTGTGAAATGTTTTCTGCTCCGAGATAAATATTTTATCAATGTTAATTATAATTCTATTTTATTGAATTATAATAATTATCATATTGAACTTATTTAGAATTGGATGGTTTTATCAATGTGGACCAGATTCGTGGTCATATTAGGGAAATGTGTGCCTTGGATCCAGTATAGAGAGCAGAGTTGTGTGCCTTGCTTGGGGTTAGTGCGTGAATGATCAGCAGCCTAACCTTGATTTTAAAAGTTTTAAAATGAATATCCAATTCTAATGATTACTTGACAAGAAACTTGATTCCGCTGAATCATTTGAATTAATCGTTGTTCAACCTCAGTTATTTCTACTATGACTTGTTGTGCGAGTTAGCTCACTCTTGCAAATCTGTTTATATTATTCTACAGTTAAAAATGAAATGGTTGGTAATGAGGATTCCCAATCCAGTGTGCGAGCTAGGATTCTAGGTTAAATGGGATCGAGATAGCAAAAGCTTTATGTTTAGTTTTAAGTTATGTAAGCTTGTAAGAATGCTTTTATTATTAGTTGTACGTTGAACTAGTTTGGATTTGGTAAGATATAATAAATGATAAGGTTGTGGCTTGTTTCTTACTTTAACCTATTGTTATCCATGGTTATGGTATGTAAGGGTAATTGCATATATTACGTTCATAAACACATTTGCATATGGTGTGAATGTGTGTGTTATGAACCCTAAACTTCTCACCCGGGTTTGAAGGGCGTCACCAATATCATCTTGATGCTTGGATTCACGCGCCAATGCTAATACAGATGGACACATGAATGCAAATTAATGAATTATCTTCTAAATCCATGCACAACTTTGAGTGTACCTGAGATGTAATAAGGCATTGCATAGCTGGTTTCTATGCACAATAAACATTTATAATTAGTTATTGTTAAATAAATGAATAAGAAATTAAAGACTTACATCATAAAAATCTGCAGAATGGGTATATTTAGCCAACTCAATAGCTTTGTTGGTGATATAAATGGGAACTTTAGCACTTTCATGAAATTTAAACACCTCCTCATTTTTATCAATAGCTTTAGTAGTAGATCCTGGAGGCATATTTTCAACCAAAATAGTAAAGTTCGTCATTTTGTATTTAATTTTCCACCTCTGGGAAAAGCTTGATTCTTGATAATAGGCGTCGTTGACTCTTTACTAACAATCTTTTTTAGTTTCTGAGAAGCTATTATATGACATTTTTTCTTCTCAAGTAAATAAAGTCAAAACTGCATTTTTCTTTATTTTTCTCTGTAGTTCTATGAAGTGGAATAAAATGAATAGCCTTAATTTTTTATTGAAAGATCTTACATGACCCAAGATCACAAGATCTTTTGACCATTGAACAAAAGCTTCCAATTGTGTCGCCTATGAAATTAGAACTAGTTGACACACAATTACCAATTAGACATTCTAGTATAAAAAGATACAAAGCAGTTAAGATAAAAATGTTTATAAGACATAAGTTACCAAAAAAATTAAAGGAAGTTTGTTGAGGTTAAAACTGCTTACAATTTTCTTAACCACTTCTCTAGTATGCTCGTTAGGGATGTAAAAACTTCCATATGTCTTTTTTTTGTTCGTGCTCTTACCCATTCATAACTACGCAAAGTCGATAAAATGGATGGATCAATGGATGATTCCGACGTGTCTTAAGAAGCGATGGGATTGTTTTGCCGCCACTTGCCCCTGTTTCCTATATATCCACCTTTTCTAAAAAAATGTGGATCTTTGTCATCTTTCTTACTTTCCTTCGCTTTTTCACTAATTTCCTACACATTAACATATGTAAAACAAAATGAGGTTTGGGTTAAAATGTTCCGGTAAATAATATCCAACTCAAGAAACTGTCAATATTCTTGAAAAAAACTACTAATGTTTACCTTAAACTCAGGAGATTCGTGTATCTTTTTAAATATTTCCCAGTTACCTCCATTAATATAAGGATATATTTCACACGTGTTCCTGCCTATATACAAAAAATATCGAACCAGATTTACCTTGAAAACCTTCATTTTTTAACCGGTCATCCTTCAATTTCCAGTGCATCAATTATAATCGATTTTAGTTAGCAAATAAAGACAGTGAAGAATAAACATCTAATCTAATAGATTTTTATGAATATATTTGAATACCTTAATATCTTCCCAAATCACTTTCTTTAATCTCTGGCTAAGTATATCAAAACTCTTGATATTTATATTAACATTTAATCTACCAGTTGTTCCATATCCCCATTAGGGTTACCATATTCATCAAACTCAAGGTCGCACTCGATTTTTTTATTTTTAACTTTTTCTTTTAATTTGGAGCACAAGGTTGTACCACTTATCTTTCTCTTATTGCCTCGAGTTTAACTTGACTCATTATTATCAACATTCATTGCAAATACTTGGATCATGATAGAAATTATGGTATCTGGTAATATGGAAACTAAAAAATGATGAACTATAAAAAATATAGTAAGTTAACATTGGATCCTTACAACAACTTTCACAGGATTTTGCAAGTATTGTATAATATATTGACATGACCTGTAAATTAGTCTCAATTACTAGTATTACAGAGAATTCTCCCTATTCCATATATGATAAGCTATAGAACTATTCTCCTCACTCTCCCTATTTCATATTTAAGTTTACAACTTCAATTATATTCAAGTAAACTGGTAAGCAAAGGTACAACCGGAACATGTAGCAAAGAGTTAGAAAATTAGGAGGTACGCTACATGTCTTTTAAGATGAATCTTTTCTCTATGGATAAATGGAGGTTTACTATAGTATTCACTTGAAATTTACCAAAATTGGAAGTGGCAAAAAAACTAAAAATCAAATTATAAAGTCTAAAAATTTAGGTTTAAACGGGTTAATTACTCGATAAAAAGTTGCATAACAATATAAAAACATGATAATCATAAGTTAGTAATAATGTGAGGAATTGGTTTATTATTGATATCACTAGTAGTATCATTATTATTGGAATTATAGTTGCAATATATTCTTGTAACAACTACTAGATACACAAACTCCAGTAATAGACTAGCCTTTGGTTTTGATAATGTCTCCAATGAATACAGGGTTGTTATGTTTGTATTTCCAGTCCCTAGTTTGGGTATTTGGTACCTACATTTTATACACTTCAACAACAAAAATATTGTGTTTATCAGGTAATAGATCATGGGGAATCAGACAAAGTCTTGCAGTCAATGTGAAAGCTGTTATAGCAGCATTTTTTGAACTCCGCATGGTAGAGAAGACTGTGTATGCCATGGCATCTAATGATTTTTAAGGATATGGTCAAGGTTATGTTGTCCCAGAAGAGCAAAACTTGATTGGAATGACCTAATGTTCTTGACCACATCACCTCCTAAATGTAAGAATATGAAGTAGTGGCCGATCACTCTAACAGGCTTCAGGTATGTAGATCAAGACATCAAACAGTAACATTTGTAATATTTAAAATTCTACAAAATGATTATACCTTCTTTTGTTTTTTGACAGGGAAGCTGTTGAATTTGTACTAATATCGCCGAGTTCTAGTTTGGGTATTTGGTACCTACATTTTCATAAATTTATCTATACATTTATATTCTCATCGAGAACTGTCAAAGGTTGGTTCTGTACTTATCAATATAATTGAAGATATATGTGCTATGTTATCACTTTCATGCAATAACAAAGAAGTTCATCCTAGTCTGTTAAGGTATGTAATATGCTAAGAAATTTAAAAATTGAAATAATGTCTGCATAATGTTAGCCTTAGTATTGACTATCAGAAAAACCTAATAAAAGCCCTGCAAATGTACCCTATAAATGAATTCAGGGTTGTTTAACTATACTACATTTTCAGGACTATAATATGAAAAAGAATTGCAGAATAAAAGTAGATTTATAAATAAAGAGCCTAACAGATCTCATAAACTAACCTTTGTGAAATGTTTTTATTTTGACTTATATAAAGCTATTCTAAATTAAGATTCCAATATGGACAGAATTTGTAAGTGTGGTGCTAACTATCCCAGTGGCATAAGCTATGTCAGGATGAGTGTAGACTAGATAGCCTAGTCTTCCAACCAGGCTTTTGTAGTGTGTCGACTAAAATGGTTCACCATTTGTGTCTGAATTAATCTGTAAGTTGAACTCCATAGGGTACTTCACAGCTTTGCACTCACTCATACCAGCCTTTTGAAGCACCTTCTTAGCATACGTGGTTTGTTTGATCTCAATGTAGCCTTTTCCTTGTTCGACCTCCAAGCCCAGATCGTATGATAATTTTCCAAGATCCCTCATGTCAAATTCATGACTCATCTCCCCCTTGAATTTGACAATAGAGAGAGAGTTGAACCCGTAATGATCAAATCATCAACATAGACTTCAACAATCAATGTCAGCCACTTCATTTCGAATATACAAAACATGTTCATGAGGGCATTTCACGAAACCAAGTTCTAACAAACACCAGTTCAGTTGAGAATACCAAGCCCGATATGACGCCCTCCCAACCCTGGTCACAAGTTTGGGGTTCACAACACACATACAATATATAAACCTGTATATAAAATATTATAAGCAATGACCCTTCATTACACAACCACGGATCGCAATAGGTTAAAGTATGAAAACAAGCCTCAACCTTAACTTTTACTATGTCGTACCAAATTCCAACTAGTTTAACTTACAACTGATAATGAAATTATTCTTACAATCTTGCATATCTCAACTACAATATAAAGCTCCTTCTAGCTTAATCCAACTCAACCTAGAATCCTAACTCGCACACTGGACTGTAAAAACTCGATATTAACCATTTCCTTTTGAACTGTAGAATATATAAACAGATTTGCAAGAGTGAGCTAACTAGCTCAGCAAGTCAATAATTGAGGTTAAACAATGATCAATTGAGATGATTCAGAGGAATCAAGTTTCTTTTTAAACAGTCGTTATAATTGGATATTCATTTTAAATTTTAAAACCAATGTTAGGCTGCTAATCAGTCACGTACTAACCTTGACCAAGGCACACGACTCTGCTCTATAAACTGGATCGAAGGCACACATTGGAGTAATATAGACCACGAATCTGATTTGACCACGAATCTGATCCAAATAAAGAAAACTATACCATTCTAAAACAATTCGATATGATAAACATTGTAATATAATAAAACAGAATCATGATTAAGATTGATAAAACATTTATCTCAAAGTATAAAGCAATGCATGAGTATCACTAGGGTAAATCAAGGTATATATATGACGAACGGCTCCAAACCTGTTGAAGAATCAGGTATCAGATGAACAATGTTTCAATGATTATATAAGGTGCGAATCTTTGATGTCACAAGGTATTATAGGGTATATAAGTTTCTGTTTGTTCAAATAATTATGTCTCAATGTTTGGTATATGGTGTATATATATTTGTGAGGTGGTATTTGTATGGATTAATCTTTGGGAAATTAATAATAGATGGTTTACAAAGGATAAGAATTACAACTGAAAGTTAAATGATGTGATCAGGGTTCAAGGTGGAATGATTCAAAGCACTTATTGATCACTAGCAACATTTTATGAGGAAGTTCAGAAATATTTGCAATATATCTCGAGGAAGGTTCAGAAGTACTTCCCTTATCACAGATGATTTCCAACTTTACTTGTACTCGTCTAACAGTTCTACTCAACAACGACTTCCCCTCTTTTTTTATGCCTCGCTTCTACTCACTGATCACTTATTTTATTTCTACATATTGATCTCTTGCTCTCCTTTTCTATGCCTGATTACCTCTGCTAAGCATCATAAGTATCTATCAATACTTAATCTCATATTATTCTAAAGTCACATAGACGTCACTATACCATAGATTGGATACCTCAACCAGACAGTCAAAAAACCATGTTTGTACTTTAACAAGACTAAGACAACTTGTTGTAAAATTCTTTTAAAATTTGTTACAATTTTATAGAATTTTGGATATACTCTAATTCTTTTAAAATTCGTTACAATTTGTTGTAAAAGACATGTTTTTACTTTAACTAGACTAAGACAACTTGTCAACCCTAAGTAAGTTGTATTGTTATCAAAATTTTTATTCTGTACTTATAACACTTAAAGTCTGTAAAAATGCAAAGGAGCGGACAAAAGTCTTTTTCCTCAAACAGTATCAAGCCTAAGGATTCTATATGGAAGAAGATCAAGAAGATTATGCCTCAGAAGAATTTGGAAGAAGCTTGGAGTTGATTAAATCGGTTTGGAGAAAAATGTTCTAAGTCAAGATCTCTACAAGTCACAGATTTAATGTTATAGAGAAGTCATTCGAGAACTCCAGAATGACTTATCGAGAAGTCATTCAAACTCCAGAAAGTACCGACGGATAAGCAATATCTACTCGACGGATGAGCTATATATATCCACTCGATGGATGAATAACATCCACTCGACGGATGAGCAATATCTACTCGACGGATGAGCAATATCTACTCAACTGATAAAGCAATATCCACCGGGAGTAGAGAAGTCAGGAAAGTTACTCGAGAACTCAAAAAGATATCGACAAGTCATTCCTTCACTAGAGAACTTCGAGTTATCGAGAAGTCTATATGCATTTGAGACCTCAGAGATATCTACAAGGCAAGTGAATTTATGAAGACTAGAGATCTCGATAAACTGAAGACCTCTACAAGCCAAACTCATTATGGAGTACCAGAGATCTCGATAAGTCTTTAAACTCATTATCGAGATATCAAGTGTTCAAATGAATCAAACTGGAGATCTCGAAGTATAGTCTCAAAGTACAGAATTGCAGATCAGTTTAATATACAAGATAAACAATCAACAAACAATCCAACAGCTGGATTGACAAGTCTACAAAAGTAGCTTGAAGAGTGTGCAAGATCAATGACAAAGATTAACTAACAGATGAAGATTAAGGTAAACACGGGATGCTAAAGATGTGCTAAGCCAGGAATAGAAGATTTGCTTTTATATAAATAGACAAGTAACAGTTTAGAAAAGCTAATAGCATGTCTATTATCCACTGTGTAAACCAGTAGTTAACTGAGCTATAAAGTTAACACTGGTCCTCTAGTTAGGAATAACAAAAAGAGATAAAAATTATTGTAACACCCTCGTGAAGAAGCTGAGCTCTTTAAGTTAGAAGAGCTTAGAAATTTTGTAGCAAAGCAACTTAATTTTTAATACAAAAATTAAGTGAGTTTTGAAGATCTGTGCTCTTTATTTTATGCATGTTTAATTTATGCATGAACACTTTTATATATAAGATTTAATTTACTTTGTTCAACCATTATCTTTTAAGAAAAGCCTAAAATCAGAAAATACATTCACCCCCCTGTGTGTGATTTATTACCTAATAAATGGTATCGGAGCAAAATTTGAAAGAAACCAAATTCAAGATCTTGGAAGAATGAATACACAGAAAATCAGTAGCATCAAAATTCCTAGCTTTGACAAAGCTTACTACACTCTTTGAAAAAATAATTATGTTGTTCATCAGTATGGCAAATCCATTCTACATTCAGATCTTCTAGAATGGACCCTTCATTCCTATGGTAAGAGTTGAGGAATCTACAGATGGAGATATTGTCATACCAGCTCATTATGCTCCAAAAGATCCTGCTAAGTATACAGATCCTAAAAAAGAGAAAGTTTTCCTAGATAGCAGCTTGCAAATGATATTGACTGAGTCATTTGACAATGTGATGTACAACAATATTATCAACTGTGATACTGCCAAGAAGATATGGGAAAAGATTGAGATATTGTGTGAAGGAACTGAGGAGGTTAGATCAAATCAAAGAAGGATACTGATTTCACAATATGAGCATTTCATGGCTAAGCCTAAGAAAAGCATTACTGATGTGTTTGAAAGATTCAACAAGTTGATAATTGACTTGCAGCTTCATGACAAATACTATGAAGCTGAAGAAGTGAATCTAAAGTTCTTGCTTACTCTTCTTGATCATTTGGAACAGAAAATCTCAGCAATTAGGGAAGGAAGAGATTTGAGCAGAATAACTCTAGAAGTTATGTATGGGATTCTTAAAACTTATGAACTAGAGATGATTCAAAGGCAATCGCTGAAGTCTGGTCAAGGACATGTGGTGGATGGCTGAAGTGCTTTGATTGTTAATGAAAGTCACTCATTCAATAATGAACTAAGACACCAAACTTTAAATTCCTTATCAAGTGAGCAGAGAACAAATGATTCACAGGAGCAAGTCATCTCAGAGTTGGAAAATGATGAGTTTTAGACTCTTGACGAATTGGATGAGCTAGATCAGTCTATGGCTTATCTAACTAGAAAATTCTCTAACATTAGAGTAAATAAGCCAAGGTGCTTCAGGAATAAAGGACAATCCTTCAACAAAGACAACACCTGGAAAGAGAAAGGGAAGTACAATTCTGACAGCAAGAGTGGTTACAAAATTGGATCTGTTAACAGATCTAATATAAGGTGCTTCAATTGTGATGAACTAGGCCACTTTGCTACAGAATGCAGGAAACCCAAAAAGGCAAAGAAAAAAAAGCTTATCTTGAACTGGAAGCAAAGTATGAAGCTCTTCTGAAAAAGCAACAAAGCAAGGCTTACATTGCAGAGGGAAAGAGTTGGGATGACTCAAATAATGATGAAGATGAGGAAGTTGGAAACTATGCTCTACTGGTCTTGGAGCAAGGTGAATCATCCTGATCAAAAGGACAAACATCAATTCTTACCACTATTGATTTAAATGTAAATCAATACAAGGAAACTATTGAAAAGATGAGCACACAAATGTTTCACATTCACACAAGCATGGCTGCTGCTAATAATGAAGTTAGCATATTAACAAAGATAAATAAGAAGCTTGAGAGTGAGAAGCAAGAAACTGAATTGTTGATGGTTGAGCTTAAAGCTTTAAAACAAGAAAATGCATAGCTCAAGAATAAGCTCAAGTGTGCAAATGAAATTGAAGCAATGTTAAGGGAGAAACTAGAAAAGAATGAAGTGAAGATGAAATCTTTTAGAAATGCATCTGAACTGGTTGAACAGTTTGATGTGAAGAATAAGTCATGTGCAAACATTGTTATTGGCCTCGACTATGAAGAATGAGTGACAAAAAGATGACTTTAGGTGACAAAGAGAAGGCTCCAACCTTTTTGAAAGAGGTTAATGCACCTACATTCAAAACATGTGTAGTCAACTTCAGTGATGAAGAATTGATAATCAAGCAAGAAATTGCTGATGTAGATAAAGAAAAGAAAACTGAAGACTCAGTTCAGACTTCAAAAACTGAAGAGAAGCTCATGAACAAACACAGTCCCAAGATTCCTGTTCAAGAAACCAAAGTTGTAGATGCAAGAGAGAAAAAGAGAAATAGAAATGGAAAAATAGGGATAAACAAAAGCAATAATTTTGCCTATATTGAAAATGCTCCTAGAAAGAAGTGTGAAAATTGTGGCTCTTCAAGTTATCAAATTCAACTTTGCAAAAAGGTTGTTAGCAAGTCAACTGAAAGATCTTGCAAATACAATGAAGCTAATGCTAATGATCCATATTCATTATGTGACAAGTTTGACTGCATTCCTTGAAACATGAAGGTAATGAAGAGTTGCCATAAACTGAGAGTAGATCTTAAAGAATCGAGAAATGAGTCTACATCAGAAGGAAATTATGCACAACAATCAATGAATTCTATTTCTTCTAAAATTAGTCATTCTACTTCTCCTGAAAAAGTTCCCAAGAAGAAACTACCCAACACTGCTTGGGTTTCCAAACACATTTAAGACTCATTGTGTGCAGGGCAAGTGAAGAAAGCCATCTGGATCATAGACAATGGATGTTCCAGGCATATGACTGGTGATAAAGCCCTTCTATCCCAATTTGAGGAGAAAGCTGACCCATTTGTGACCTTTGGAGATAACAGCAAATGATTCAAAATAGGAGATGGCAAGAATATTTTGAAAATGTTGTCTTTGATTAATGTAGCACTGGTAGATGAACTTGAAGTGAGTCTTTTCAGAATTAGCATACTGTAGACAATGGTCTCAAGTCTTATCCTACAAGGAGAATGTACTGTTATCAGCAAGAGAACCGGTGAAGTTGCTCTTAAGGGAGCAAGAAAAGGAAGCTTGTTTGTTGAAGATTTTGACTCAACAAATAAGAATGGTATTTGTTGCTTCTACACCAAGGTATCAGGAGAAAGAAACAACTTGCTCAAGTTGAAGCTTGTAAAGTTTGTCAGACTAAGGAAATGAAGAAACTACCCAACAAGAGAATCATGCCAAATGGAAGCTCATTTCATTCGCCTGAGCTTCATTGCACAGGCTTAGGGGGAGAAAGAGGATCTTCAGATACTGAAAGGAAGCTCAACTTGGAATCATTACATTCCAAGGGAATCATTTATGGAGCTGTTGGTTTCACAGATAAAATATTTGTCTTTCTAAGACCTGTATCCTATTTTAGCACTAAAACCTCTTGCACCAACAGAAAAATAACTAGCTGATATTTTTACTAAACCTTTGGATGAAGAAATTTTCACTAGACTTGTAAGTGAAATTTATTTGCCCAATTCTTCATCCTAAGGCAAGAACTCAGCTAATGTTGTGCAGCAGATTAATCTCCTTTAAATTAAAATGAATTTGATGAAAATTGGAAATTAACTGAAATATGAATTATAAATATTTCAGAAATCTCTGTATATTTTTATTTCAAATTCATTTAACTTGGAATTTTTCAAATTTTGAGTAAACTTCTTAGATGTTAATTTACATTCTTAATATGTAAAATTAACTCAAGGTAGAATTACATTAACCAAAAGTATCTAGAAAACTGAGTTCTTAATAAGTTTAAATTGATTTCTCGACAAGTCATTTTAGGATTTTCGAGCGAGTCCTCGATAAGTCAACTTACTGACTTCTCGAGTGACTTCTCGATAGGTTTAAAATGACTTATCGACAAGTCCTTGTAGAGTTCTCTAATAATGTTCATTCATAGAGTTCTCTACAAGTACAATTCCTGACTTACCAATAACTCAGTACCGAAATAATTTAAACTGATAAATTATTTTGGTAAATTAATTTTGGAAATTTTATTCTAATTTTATTTTGAATTTATTCAAGTAAAAGTTAGAATTAATTCAGTCCACTTTTTGGACAAACTAGGTATTTATTTGACATTTCAACAAGTCAAGGTTGAGTTCTCTATAAGAGTAATTTAAAATGACTTCTCGACATGTACTTTACTTCATTAAATGACTTCTCGATAGACAACTCTGAATGTCTATTTTTGAGTTCTTGACAAGTCATCTTCTTTTACTATAAATACCCAGACTTCTTGATACATACATACTTACAGTTTTCGAGATTTAAAGTGACCTACCTTTTAAACTCTAACTGCTTTTCTCTCATTTTTCACTTTTTCTCGGAAATCTTTCCTACCCATTCATTCTCATCAATCAACTATGGCTCAAAATATTACTAAGGCATCTATCCCGGAGAAAGGAACTAAATATCTTGCTTTCACTGATGCAAACCAAGCTCCTGATCGTTTCAAGGGGTTTGTAAAACTGATGTCTAAATCCTATCTTGCAGGTGCCTTAACTGCAAATCCAGTACTGTATCTAGATGTGCTGCATGATTTCTGGACTACAGATGTAGTGAGGATTGATGTTAACACCAATTCTCTCACTCTGGTGGTGACATGCACAATTGGAGGCCAACAAATAGAATTCAATGATCAAAATGTGAATAGAGCTTTGGAGCTGCCAACTGAGAATCCGGTGGAGGTGCCAACTCTTGATGAGCTGACTGAGTTTATGGACTTCATCAATTATGGTGGGAGAATCAACCTGCCAAGCTTAAACAGAACCAATCTAAAGAAGGAGTGGTCATTCATCTTTGACTCTGTAGTAAGGTCCTTTACTTGCAGAAAAACCGGATATGACAATATCTCAAGTGTTGTGCAAAACTGGTGTATTCAATTACCCACAACAGACACCTGAATATTGGTCTACTGATCCTGGAAGAACTTGCAATGACGCTGATTATGCCCCTAACAGCTAGAGATAAGGAAATATTCTTTCCTAGATTTATTATGTCCACTTTAAATAATAAAGTAGCTAACATACATCTGTTGAATGGTATAGATAGTACTAAGATAGGCAATTGTAAGCAAGTGTCCAAAATAATATTTGGCTCACCTACTACAAAGAATAAGGTCATGTAACTCAGAAAATCACTCCATTTATATTGGAAAGATTAAGGACTTATCCTTATCCTATGCCTGATATGAGATAAAATGCACAATCCAGTACAGCTATGATTCATGAACCTGTGGAAGTACAAACACAGGATCACCAAAGGAGATCTTCCCAAGCTGCAACCATTCTTTCACAATCTTTAGAAGCTAGGAAATGAACTATCTCATCTTCTCAAAAAGGTGAGGTCAGTAAAAACAAGAGAAAAGGGATAAACCTAGTTGTGCTAAATGAGAGTGGTCAGAAGAAAGCTGAAAGAGTACCAGCTTTGGTCAAAAGATCCAAAAGAAGTAAACAAACTGAGCTGACCACTCTATCTTCCTCAATATCCTACCAAAAGGATGCAGTTGTAAAAACAACCAGGAGTGAGTCTGCACAGCCTGCACAAGAAGCAATTCAAGTGCATGGTAGGAGAAACAAGGAAGGCACTCACTGTGAGAACACATCTTTTGAAGCTCCCTCATCTATTCAGGGGGAGCTGCCACTACTCACAACTGAGCAACAATTCTTCTATCTAATATTTCTTCTATTCTAATTCCACTTGACTCCATTTCTCAAGTGCATCAAAAATCAAGTGACTTAGCTCAAGAAGCTTTGCTGACCACCCAGACACTTCTTTCAGATGGTGAGAGGCTACATGTTGGGGTAGACCTTGATGACACCATCACAAACATGGGGGGTTCATCAGTCTTCACTAAAGACCCCATGGATATCTCTAATGCACCTTAATGTGTAAAATAGTCCTCACATACTGAAAGGTTTGAGGGTAGTACTCCTGAGATGGAACTATCTAAATCCTCTCCAATTCAATTACAGGATCCTTATGAAGGAATAACACCCCTCACAACCCTAGCAGAAATTCCCTCTGTAGTTGAAGCTAGGAGGCAAGCTTAGCACATTCAAGTGCCAGTGTGTTGCAAGTCACACAAGGGTTTGAGGCTGGTGCACATGGCTGTAACCCAGTCAAATCCCCTCCAATTTAATTGGAGGTTCCCACTACAAGTGGAGGACAGCACGCTGTCGTAACCATAGAGAAATCTTTGAGTCAAACTATGATCTCAGTCACAGGAGTTTCTGATGAACCATCAAGCTCTCAACCTCAACAACCTCATATACTCTCTCAGTGGCTACAAGAAACTGCATCTCAACCAACTCCTGTAGATGATCTACTAGTAGAGCGCAGATCTCTGGACTGGGTAACATCTCACAACATCTTTTAACTTCAAACATGAGCAACCAAGATTATCAAGCCATTATGCTTGCTTACAATGAAGAAATTGAGGAGCAAAAGGAGAAAATTGTCAATAATGTGGAGTCAGATGGAAATGTGGATGCATGGCTGTCTGAGGACTTTTCCTTGGAAATGAATCAAGTTTTGGCCAGATTTAGAGAATAGTATGTTACTATTCTGGGCAGCAATACAAAAGACTTGAGTCATCTATGATGCCATTACAGATGTATATAAAGCTGAGCTCAAATCATTTCATCTGTTTGGTAAGGCTCTTGAAATCAAGCTCACTGGTCATGAAGACAGAATCAGAAATCTGGTGAATGAGAAAATGGACATGATCATACCATCTCAAGAGCAGATCTCTTCGAAATTCAAGAATTTTTCTGGGCAAATGGCAAGGATGGATCTTTCCTCTATTAAGAAGGAAGTCAAAAATCTCAAACTATCCTTCACAAATCTCCTACAATGATCAAACAACAAATTCTCACTCAAATGAAACCAAGGTTCAGCTGGATCAACTTCACCAGAGCAGATATAAACCTTCAGCATTGCTGATAGAAGGGATCAAAGAGGCTGTAGGAGAACCTTTGGCACATCTAGCAGCTCTTATCAGCCTGGATCCACCTCAACAAATCTACAAATTCAGTCTCTACAGGATCAAGTCACAACATTGCAAGACTCCAATTCCTCTCTCACTGCACAAGTTCAGGCTTTGACATCTCTTGTCAAGAGCCAACAAACGAACATCCAAACTCTAGTGGACTACCATAAGCATCTTCAAATGCAAAATTCCATAGCCTTAGGAGCTATCATGGGTAAACTCAACATACAACTACCTTCTTTGCCTGGACAAGTAAGACCTGAAATCCCTATTCCTCTTCTCATGCATGTTAACAAGACTAAGGGGGAGATAGAGGCTATGTTGGCACAGTCAAGGTCATCTCAACAAGTCCAACGTGCTGAAGAGAGTTTAAATCAGAAAATTGATATTGGAATGGAGAGACTTTTTAAGACAGTTGAGGATCTCAGTCAAAGTAGAGAATTTGATGAACTACTTAAGGCACTCAGAGTTTCTCTTAATAACAATTTCTTCACCTACAGAAAAGCATTGGACAGGACAATAAATTCAATAAGAGTGATCTTGGTAACTAAAGACAATTTCAAGGAAAGAAGAATAGTGGTGAACATCAATGACTCAGGGGTAGACAGGTGTATGCAGGTGTCCCGTAACTATCTTATCTCTAGAAGGGCATGTGAATTAGATATTTTGATAAGCAAAGTCAAAATTTTGATACATGAAGATACTCTCTTGCTAACAGAATTGAAGAATGCACAAGTGGCTGCTTTCCCAGAAGCTTATCTACAGCCTAGTAATGGAGTGGCATACATTTGTTCTACTACCAAACATTTCAAACATTTTCAAGTTCTTAAACAGTGTGTCATGGCAAACAAAAGGCTCATCATGACACTTGAAACTGAGCTGAAAGTAAAAAGGAACAAGATTGTTAAGGATAAAGAGATAATAGAATTGTTGAGAAGATATCTGGATAATGCAGAAGCAAACTTGTCCAAAACAAAAATCAACAAAGATGATTTGGATGAAAATAAGTAGAAGAAAGATGATCAAAATTCTTCTGGATTTAAATTGAAGTCAGTCTACTAAGCCATCTGGAAGCAGGGGTGAAGAGAAGAAGGAAGATTAGAAGAAAGATAAAGATATGAGGAGAAAAGGGGAAAGGAAGAGCAGAAAACCTCATGATAAATCAAAAACTCAAACAACCCTAAATATCCAAACACAACCACCTCACACCTCAGCTCAACTCACAACATCAATTGTCTCTAACATCAAATCTTCCCAATTGCCTAAGCCATAATTTCTTTACAAATAAACTGCCAACTCCTTCCTAAAAATTCCAATCACCTCAAGCCTCACTAACTTCAAGAAAATAACAACCCTACCTTTAGCCAAACATTTACTAAAATTCAATCTCAAATGTGTGGGAAGAAAGCCTAAGAAAGTCAATCCTGTAAAGGAAGTGGAAGTCGCTGCAAGGGCCATCTATAATTGCTTCAAAGAATCTGACTTTCTACCTCTAAATTGATGCATCACAGATGAAGATCATTTCCAAAATTCAGTTGAGGAAATTATCAAAGTCTGGGTTGTATCACTGAGAGAAGTCAGAGTCTATTTTAAAGATCGTACATTCACTATTCTAAACAAAATCTTAATGGATTCTTTGACTCCTGCAGAAATTAAGAGAGTGCTAAGTTTGTTAAAAGGAAAGGACACTGTTACAAGGACTTGGAGATCATCTTTGGCTGAATGGTTGATGGAAAGGGAGGAAAGAAAGAGAAGAGATAAGGATGAAGCTGAAGAAAGAAGAAGGAAACATGATGAAGAAATAGATATGTTTATAAAAAGATCAAAAGAGTGGAAAGCAAAATGATTGAGCAGAATTTCTAAAGATGGTAGATTTCTAAACATTAAAGTTGGTGAATTCTCAAGATTCAGGTTAGAGTATTTGAACCAAGGGTACTCTAAGGCAGCAAGGCAAAAAATTGTGGAAGCTCTAAGTGGAACACTCATCATAGAAGAACTTGAAATTCTTGATCACTTGAAGGATAAACTTAGAGAGGAAGCAGTTGTAAAAACTGTCTTTACCTGATTCCTATAATCTTGGAACTTGGTGAATCTTATGTTGTACAAGTTGTAATTTTATCAATCTTTATGTTTTAATCTTATCTTTCATCATTTTTAAACTTGGGGTTAGTATTATTAACATGCATGAATTTGTGTGAATTAATCTTCTCACAAATTGGGTGAGTTTGTTGTAAAAACATGCTTGTACTTTAACAAGACTAAGACAACTTGTGAACCCTAAGTAAGTTGTATTGTTATCTAAATTTGTATTATGTACTTGTAACACTTAAAGTATGTAAAAATGCAAAGGAGCAGACTAGAGTCTTTTTCCTAAAACAGTATCACACCTAAGGATTCTATCGAGAAGAAGATCAAAAAGATCATGTCTCAGAAGAATTTTGAAGAAGCTTGGAGTTGAATAAATCTGTTTGGAGAAAAATGTTCTAAGTCAAGAGCTCTACAAGTCACAAATTTAATATTAGAGAGAAGTCATTCAAGAACTCCAGAATGACTTATCGAGAAGTCATTCAAACTCCAGAGAGTACTGACAGATAAGCAATATTTAATCAACGGATGAGCTATATATATTCACTCGATGGATGAATAACATCCACCCGACGGATGAGCAATATCTACTCGACGGATGAGCAATATCTACTCAACGGATAAAAAAATATCGACCGGGAGTAGAGAAGTCAGGAAAGTTACTCGAGAACTTAAAAAGATATTGACAAGTCATTCCTTCACTAGAGAACTCAGAGTTATGGAGAAGTCTATATCCATTCGAGAACTCAGAGATATCTACAAGGCAAGTGATGTTATGAAGACTAGAGATCTCGATGAGCTGAAGACCTCTACAAGCCAAACTTATTATGGAGTACCAGACATCTCGATAAGCCTTCATACTTATCAAGATATCAAGTGTTCAAATGAATCAAATTGGAGATCTCGAAGTACAGTCTCAAAGTACAGAATTGTAGATTAGTTTAATATCCAAGATAAACAATCAACAAATAATCCAACAGCTGGATTGACAAGTCTACAAAAAGTAGCTTGAATAGTGTGGAAGATCAATGGCAAAGATTAACTGATAAATGAATATTAAAGTAAACACGGGATGCTAAAGATGTGCTAAGCTAGAAATGGACGATTTGTTTTTCTATAAATAGAAATGACAAGTGACAGTTTAGAAAAGCTAATAGCATGTTTATTATCCACTGTGTAAACCAGCAGTTAACTGAGCATAAAGTTAACACTGGTTCTCTAGTTAGGAACAACAAAAAGAGATAAAAATTCTTGTAACACTCTCGAGAAGAAGCTGAGCTCTTTAACTTAGAAGAGCTTAGAAATTTTGTAGCAAAGCAACTTAATTTTTAATACAAAAATTAAGTGAGTTTTGAAGATCTGTATTCTTTATTTTATGCATGATTAATTTCTGCATGAACACTTTTCTACACAAGATTTAATTTACTTTGTTCAACCATTATCTTTCAAGAATAGCCTAAAATCAGAAAACACATTCACCCCCCCCCCTGTGTGTGATTAATTATCTAACACAATTAAGTATGAACAGTGCAATATTTTCAAAATATTGCACCGATTTAGAATATAGTTGCTACAGAGTACCAAATTTGGGCTCAACATAATTGGCGGGCTTTCAAATATAAGCAGGCTTTACAAAAATGGGCGAGTCAAAGTCAAACAGTAAGTAAAATAATAACAAACTTAAAACCAAAAACTAATTTCAGATAAAAGCTCGAGAGAAGAGAGTAGACTAAAGAGATGAGAGAAGCTCGAAGAATGGTGAGTGGTGAGTGATTCGAGAGTGA
Source organism: Apium graveolens (assembly GCF_009905375.1). Lineage (NCBI taxonomy): Eukaryota > Viridiplantae > Streptophyta > Magnoliopsida > Apiales > Apiaceae > Apium > Apium graveolens. The sequence continues at coordinate 44,051,146 of NC_133651.1, forward strand.
AGACTAAAGCTTAAAGCTCGAAGACTAAAGATTAAATCTTGTAATACGAGGTATGTTCAACTCGTAATGTACTGAAGATTAAAGCTTGTAATTCGATTTTCTGTTTTGAGGTATATTTTGAGTTGAGCTTCGATTTTCTGTTCAACTTGTAATCAATTAACTTGTAATCGAGTTGATTATAGGGAGTGTTGATTTGGGGATTTTCGGTTTTGTAAGGTTTTTTTGTTAATTAGGCTTTATATTCAACTCAATTTGAGGTTTGATTTGGGGTTTTTTTAATTAGGGCTTCTTGCGATTGAGTTAATTAGGGATTTTTTGTATTATGTTTATACTACTCATTCTATGTTTATATTATGATTTATTAATAAACAAGAATAATGAACAGAGTAAAACGAGAACTGTAAAATCTTTTAAATATAAACATAAATTAATGAGTTTGATGAGATGATCTATAATAATGATAAAACTGGAATGAATAGTGATGCTAAAAAAAATTATCGGCTTGTGGAGGAGGGAAAAAAACCTTTATATCCTGGGTCTATAACATTTACTCGTTTAAGTTTTATTGTTAAGCTTTACTGATTAAAGTGCACACATGGATTTATGAGTCCGCCTTTAGTGGTATTCTAGATTTGATAAAGGAGGCATTCCTAGATGTCAATTTTCCTCCATATTTTAATGCAGCTAAAAATATGATTAGGGAGTTAGGTCTAGATTACTAAAAGATGCATGCATGTCCTAATGATTGTATGTTATATTGAGCTGAAAATGAAAATAAGTGCAAAGTTTGTGGAGTTTCAAGATGGAAAACACCAAAAACTGGTGCTCCTAATTCTGTTGATAAAATCCCAGAAAGTGAACATAAAATTCCTGCAAAAGTAATGAGATACTTCCCAAAGAAACCAAGGTTGCAACACTTGTTCATGTGCAAGGAATATTCTGAACACATGGCGTGGCATTCAGAGAGAAGAAGCAAAGACGGGAAGTTAAGACATCCAGCCGATGCCAAGGGTTGGAAGTCAATGGATGATAGATATCCAAATTTCGCTATAGAACCTCGAAATGTTAGGTTAGTTTTAGCCGCAGATAGTTTTAATCCTTATCTGACAATGGGTCTATCACACAACACTTGGCTAATTGTTCTGGTCAGTTATAATCTGCCCCCTTGGTTGATTATGAACCTAGATTATTTGATTTTTTTAACGATAATTCCTGGACCTGCATACCCTGGTAATGAGATAGATGTGTATATGCATCCCCTCATTGCTGAGCTGAAAGAACTATGAGATGTAGGTGTAGAACCCTATGATGCTTCCCATGACAAAACATTTACATTATGCGTGGGTCTCTTGTGGACGATTAGTGATTTCATGGGGTACACCATTTTATCGGGTTGGAGCACAAAGCGTAAACTTGGTTGTCCCGTATGTGATTACTACACCTCTTCATTCTACTTAAAGCATGGTCGTAAAGTGCGTTACACGAACCATATGCCACCTGACCACAAACTTAGGTCTGATAAGAACAGATTTAACGGTCAAGTGGAAACAGATCTTTGTCCACCACCATTGACTGGAAAAGATTGTGAAGAACTATTGCGCGGGTATGAGAAAAATTTTGGGTAGCTAAGGAATAAGAAAAAGTCTACTACTTGTCAATGGAAAAAGAAATCCATTTTCTTTGAATTTCCATACTGGAGTTGTAATTTAATTAGACACAACCTTGACGTCATGCACATTGAAAAAACATTTGTGATAAAATATTATGGACTTTATTAAATATGGGTGGAAAGACGAAAGATCATCTAGACGCTCGCCTATATTTGCAAGAAATGGGCATTCGTAATATCCCTCATCCTGTAAAGCTGCTGATAACAATTATTTTCAAATTAATACAGGTAGTTTTGACATGACAAAAAAAGGAGAACTTCTGTTCAGTCTTGATGAATGCCAATTTATTGTACGGATGTGCTTCTAATATTAGCCGTTGTGTGAACTTAGATGAAAGAAAAATATTCGGTTACAAAAGCCATGTTGCACATTTTATTCTCCAGTATTTGCCGCAATTTGCAGTTATAAAGACCTTAAAACCAGAAGTGGTAGTACCCTTGATAAGGTTGGGTGTATTCTTGAGGGCCATATGTGGCAAAGTGATTGCGTGGGAGGATGTGCAGAAGTTACAAGATGAAATTATTGAAATACTATGCCAACTGGAAACAATCTTCCCAACGGCATTTTTTGATATCATGGTTCACCTGCCTTTACACTTGTGTAAAGAAATTTAATTTGGAGGACCAGTAGTGCACCTTCGATGGATGTTCGGAATTGAACGATATTTGGCTAGATTAAAAAGCTATGTTCGAAAGAGAAGTAAACCAGAAGGGTGCATGGCTGAAGGGTATTTAGTTGAAGAATGCCTAACATTTTGTTCAAGATTCTTAAGTGATGAACCGAAGAAAAAGATAGAGGATAAGAAGAATTTAAATGTTAGATACCCTATTGGGGCGAGGAGAAACAAGGATGGAAAATCATTTAACTTGGCGGATAAAGTGTGGATTAATGCTCATCGTTACGTTCTCTTTAACTGTGGAAATATAGAAATCGAGAAGCTAATCGAGTAAGTCCAGTTTTTTCTAGTTCTTTGATAGTATCTAAAGTAAGTTGTAGTAATATTATACATATAAATTATTATCTATTTGTCTATTAAATTCCAGGGAGCATCATAGCTTGTACAAAAAAAAATGCAAAATCAAATAAGTACAAAAGAGAAAGAACACATCATAAAGAATTCCACAGTTGCTTAAAAGAGGAGGTTGAAAAAAATGGAATGTTCTCAAGAATTGGTTAGTTTGGAAAAGGGACCCCAGAGAGCAGCAAAGAAGTATACTGGTTATGCAATAAATGGATTCATATTTCATACCAAACAAATAGATGCTAGGTGTACGACGCAAAATAGCGGTGTCTCCTTGTCAGCCCTGACCAGTATTTTTGTGAGTTCAACAGATTGAAACCCTATAGTTTCTGAAGTTAGTTACTACGGAGCGATTGATGAAATTATAGAAGTCGATTATTGGGGAACTTTTTGCATAATTTTATTTAAGTGTTCTTGGTTCCAAAAAGATAAGGATTTTCATGGGCTGACAAGATTTAATATAAACAAATTGTATCAGAAAAATGATCCATTTGTTCTAGCTTCACAATTACAACAAGTATTCTATATTCAGGATTGTACCGAGAAACATTTGTACTATTTTGTAAAGAAATCTCCAAGGGATTACTATGATGTAGAACAGGGAAATGGTGTACTTGAAGAAGTCAGTGGATCAACCATGCATGATATTGAAGTACACTTCAAATGGATAATCAATCTATTAATTCTAACTGGTTATGAGATGATCTTCCAAGGTAACAAATTCTTGTGCCACTTGAAGAAGAAAAAGAAATCGATGAAGAGTCTGAAGAATGAGTAAAACTGATCATACATTTTATATAATTATAATGTGAAATTAAACTCTTGTTTGATTGTAATGTAATGTAAAGAATTCTCATTTATATACTGTATTGATTTCTCATTTCTCTTGCTAAATTTTTGTTTGATTGTGTCTCATTTCTTTGAATATATGTTTAGATATTTATTGGTACATGTTTAATTACAGTTTTGTGTTTAAATGATACATGTGGTAGGTAAACTAATGGCCTAACTATTTTATGTTTCCATTTCATTTCAGGATAGAAGATAAATATTTTTATACGAGGTCCTCCCACAAGGGACAATTCCTAAAAACCAAGTATAAGGATGGTAGTTGTACTGAAATTCCTACTACTATGGACCTTGAAAGATTATCATACTCTATTCTTATGGAGTATATGAAGAAATAGTGGGATTTTATGTGAAGAATGTAGGAGGTGGCTGGAAATTGCTGGATAATGATAAAGATGTTTGTAAGATTGTTAACAGCTTACCACAAGGCTCAGTGTTGGACCTTTATATTGACACAGAAGTTGAAAAGGCAATAGAACTGGCCAAGCAGTTGCAGCCCTTTTCTGAATTGTGCTAATCCTTATCTGCCCTTTTCTGAAGTCAATGGATGATAGATATCCAAATTTCCCTATAGAACCTCAAAATGTTAGGTTAGTTTTAGCCGCAGATAGTTTTAATCCTTATCTGACAATGGGTCTATCACACAACACTTGGCTAATTGTTCTGGTCAGTTATAATCTGCCCCCTTGGTTGATTATGAACCTAGATTATTTGATTTTTTCAACGATAATTCCTGGACCTGCATACCCTGGTAATGAAATAGATGTGTATATGCATCCCCTCATTGCTGAGCCGAAAGAACTATGAGATGTAGGTGTAGAACCCTATGATGCTTCCCATGACAAAACATTTACATTATGCGTGGGTCTCTTGTGGACGATTAGTGATTTCCTGGGGTACACCGTTTTATCGGGTTGGAGCACAAAGCGTAAACTTGGTTGTCCCGTATGTGATTACTACACCTCTTCATCCTACTTAAAGCATTGTCGTAAAGTGTGTCACATGAACCATATGCCACCTGACTACAAACTTAGGTCTGATAAGAACAGATTCAACGGTCAAGTGGAAACAGATCTTTGTCCACCACCATTGACTGGAAAAGACTGCGAAGAACTATTGCGCGGGTATGAAAAAAATTTTGGGTAGCTAAGGAAAAAGAAAAAGTCTACTACTTGTCAATGGAAAAAGAAATCCATTTTATTTGAATTTCCATACTGGAGTTCTAAGTTAATTAGACACAACCTTGACGTCATGCACATTGAAAAAACATTTGTGATAAAATATTATGGACTTTATTAAATATGGGTGGAAAGACGAAAGATCATCTAAACGCTTGCCTAGATTTGAAAGAAATGGGAATTCGTAATATCCCTCATCATGTAAAATCTGCTGATAACAATTATTATCAAATTAATACAGGTAGTTTTGACATGACAAAAAAAGGAGAACTTCTGTTCAGTCTTGATGAATGCCAATTTATTGTACAGATGTGCTTCTAATATTAGCCGTTGTGTGAACTTAGATGAAAGAAAAATATTCGGTTACAAAAGCCATGTTGCACATTTTATTCTCCAGTATTTGCCACAATTTGCAGTTATAAAGACCTTAAAACCAGAAGTGGTAGTACCCTTGATAAGGTTGGGTGTATTCTTGAGGGCCAAATCTGGCAAAGTGATTGCGTTGGAGGATGTGCAGAAGTTACAAGATGAAATTATTGAAATACTATGCCAACTGGAAACAATCTTCCCAACGGCATTTTTTGATATCATGGTTACGTGTCTTTGCACTTGTGTAAAGAAATTCAATTTGGAGGACCAGTAGTGCACCTTCGATGGATGTTCAGAATTGAACGATATTTGGCTAGATTAAAAAGCTATGTTCGAAACAGAAGTAAACCAGAAGGGTGCATGGCTGAAGGGTATTTAGTTGAAGAATGCCTAACATTTTGTTTAAGATTCTTAAGTGATGAACCGAAGAAAAAGATAGAGGATAAGAAGAATTTAAATGTTAGATACCCTATTGGGGCGAGGAGAAACAAGGATGGAAAATCATTTGACTTGGCGGATAAAGTGTGGATTAATGTTCATCGTTACGTTCTCTTTAATTGTGGAAATATAGAAATCGAGAAGCTAATGGAGTAAGTCCACTTTATTCTAATTCTTTGATAGTATCTAAAGTAAGTTGTAGTAATATTATACATATAAATTATTATCTATTTGTCTATTAAATTCCAGGGAGCATCATAGCTTGTACAAAAAAAATGCAAAATCAAATAAGTACAAAAGAGAAAGAACACATCGTAAAGAATTCCACAGTTGCTTAAAAGAAGAGGTTGAAAAAAATGGAATGTTCTCAAGAATTGGTTAGTTTGGAAAAGGGACCCCAGAGAGCAGCAAAGAAGTATACTGGTTATGCAATAAATGGATTCATATTTCATACCAAACAAATAGATGCTAGGTGTACGACGCAAAATAGCGGTGTCTCCTTGTCAGCCCTGACCAGTATTTTTGTGAGTTCAACAGATTGAAACCCTATAGTTTCTGAAGTTAGTTACTACTGAGCGATTGATGAAATTATAGAAGTCGATTATTGGGGAACTTTTTGCGTAATTTTATTTAAGTGTTCTTGGTACCAAAAAGATAAGGATTGTCGTGGGCTGACAAGAATTAATATAAACAAATTGTATCAGAAAAATGATCCATTTGTTTTAGCTTCACAATTACAACAAGTATTCTATATTCAGGATTGTACCGAGAAACATTTGTACTATTTTGTAAAGAAATCTCCAAGGGATTACTATGATGTAGAACAGGGAAATGGTGTACTTGAAGAAGTCAATGGATCAACCATGCATGATATTGAAGTACACTTCAAATCGATAATCAATCTATTAATTCTAACTGGTTAAGAGATGATCTTCCAAGGCAACAAATTCTTGTGCCACTTGAAGAAGAAAAAGAAATCGATGAAGAGTCTAAGAATGAATAAAAGTGATCATACATTTTATAGTAATTATAATGTGGAATTAAACTCTTGTTTGATTGTAATGTAATATAAAGAATTCTCATTTATATACTGTATTGATTTCTCATTTCTCTTGCTAAATTTTTGTTTGATTGTGTCTCATTTCTTTGAATATATGTTTAGATATTTGTTGTTACATGTTTAATTACAGTTTTGTGTTTAAATGATACATGTGGTAGGTAAACTAATGGCTTAACTATTTTATGTTTCCATTTAATTTCAGGATGGAAGATAAATATTTTTATACGAGGTCCTCCCACAAGGGACAATTCCTAAAAACCAAGTATAACGATGGTAGTTGTACTGAAATTCCTACTACTATGGACCTTAAAAGATTATCATACTCTATTCTTATGGAGTATGTGAAGAAATAGTGGGAGTTTATGTGAAGAAAGTAGGAGGTGGCTGGAAATTGCTAGATAATGATAAAGATGTTTGTAAGCTTGTTAAAAGCTTACCATAAGGCTCAGTGTTGGACCTTTATATTGACACAGAAGTTGAAAAGGCAATAGAACTGGCCAAGCAGTTGCAGCCACATGTAATCATCAGACCAAGGACTAGTTTTTTTGAAGGTAAATATCAACTAATTGTAGATATACGTACATGATTGGTAATGATATGTTTTGTTGACTTTGCATGTTCTTGACTTTACATTATTGTACCTAGCTGATGATTTCCAAGTGAAACGCAAGTATGTGACTCTACAAAACCATCAGCAAAAGAAGAAAACAAAAAAAAATGACATACACTTTCTAGTAGAGCATTCTTGTACACATGATCCGCAATAATTAAAAAAGAGCGAAGCAGTTGCATGTGGCGGGTTATATTTTTAAATACAAATATATGGAGACCACTTTTTTTTGGAGATCCCTTGGAGATCACTTCTGTTCTGCAAGTTAAATATTGCATAAAACATTGCAAAATATATTATTTTGATAATCATGCTCTGCAAAGATCCTTATTTTATTCAAAATCTTGAATATCATATTTGTACTGCATGTAAACCATTACAAAAATATTTTATTCTGCAAAATATTTTAAGTTTGCAGAACATTTTTTTAGTTTGTAGAACATACATATTCTACTTATTAAACTTAAATGATCTTCAATAATTTTAATAAATTAGTGATACTCATAAAATATACTTTACAAAATAATATATTTTATAGTGTTTTGATTAAAGAACATATGTGGTCTTCAAGGTCTCCGATGAAAAATTGGTCTCTATAGAACTTTCCTCATATATATATATATAACATCTTTAGTATGTTTATCAAATTCTACTGACTTTTTTTTAATTTATGACTATCGAGGTTAAGGTTAACTACTTTGAAGAAGGGAAAAAGAAGATAATCGAAGAAAATTAGCAGTGTGTTAAATAGTTGGGATTGAGGTTTTTAGTAGCTGGACTTGTACCTCTAAAATAAAAAAAAAGAACCAAGTTGTGGAATTTTCTAATCAGGAACTATCTTGTGACATGGAGTATATTCTCGGACACGATATCCTTAGTGAAGGTGAAGAAGAGCAAGTTGTCGTAAATGTATATATTTTGTGACAATATTATAAACTAATTAATCTCGTCAAGTTTTAGCATTTCTTAATAAGTCAAATTAATTTGTTTAGAAAACCAAGAAAATTAAAAAGCCGATTACGGGAAGGAGACCAGTGACTCGGTCAAAAGCAGCAAGTGAAGTTCTGAGAAAAGAGGTATAAATTAAATTATTCATAGTTTTAATTTTTTGCATTTCAAATTCTTTTTTGGCATTTTTCTCAGGAGGTTGCTGATCATGGAGATACTTTATCTTCCCCTGCACCCCTGTCACTGCCAACTGATATACATCAATTCAAATAAGTAAAAAGGGTTCCACTGAATCATGGAGTTGGTACCATGACGGCATATAATAAATTATAGAAATCCAAAAAGAATAGGGAAAATGCGAAAAAGAAAGGGAAAATGATTTGATGAATAATGCTGATGATGATGGGGAGAATCGAGACAACACTAACGCAACTAAAACATGTATTTATTTGATGTATACATAATATAATTATTACATTGATCAAGCAATTATCATTACATATTTTTTTGTGCTTTGACAGACCAGCCTAAAATCAAAAGGAAGAGATGACCTACCAAAATGAGTTCGTTTTCAGCAGGAGACTAGAGGAAAGACCAGAGCTTTACTTGAATCATCACTTGCAGCCAGTGTCCGATGATAACAAAGTAAGAGCCGAATTAAGCAGTTTTTTGGGGAAGTTGTCTCGGGAGTTTGTGCCACTTGATTATGTTAGTTGGTTAGAAATTCCCGATGAACAAAAAAATAGCTGGTGGGATTTTGTCAAGGTAAAAATGCCACACCTTTTCCTTGTACGCTTATTTAATTTTAGGTACATTTAATTAAAGATTGTTCAAATTATCTACAACTAACTCTATATAATTAATTTTTTCATTTTATTTTATTTAGCAAAAATTCATATTCCCGAGGAAGGTAAAGATTGGGTGATGAAGATCGTTGATGAGTCTTGGAGGGTGTACAAAAGCTGATTTAGGTCACAGTATTATACCAAATATGATACTAATGAGAATCTGTTAAAAAACAGGCATCACCATGTTCCATTGGAGCAATTCAAATCATTGTTGGCATATTGGGGTGATGAAACTGTGAAGGACAAGGCTAGGAAAAATGCACAAAATTGGAAAAAATGTTAAAGACGCACACAAGGCTGGTCGTAAAAGTTTTGCTCGAATTGGTAATGAAATGGTATGCTAATTAGAGTCTTTTATTACAATTATGTGTGCATCGTATATAGTACATAGAAGTTCTACTATTCTTATGCAAACATATATTTATTTTACTAACACATATTATTTGTTTAATGATTCACTCTTTGTTTTATGCTAGAAAAAGAAAAAGAACATGCTTAAAACACCATCAAAGGGACAAATTTATCATAAAACTCATAAGCTGATTGTGGAGGTAAAAAAATTTAGTTTCATATAAGCATTTTCACAATATTTGTTATATGTCATCATTTCGTAACTATTTTTATTATCATTTATTTAGGAAAATGCTAATAATAATTTTGAGGAAGTAGATGATGGTGTGGTGGAATTAGATTTTGATTATCATACACCCACCTGGCTTCTTGGCAGAAGTGGAAGAACAAGAAAAACAAAGCTAGATTTGCAGAAAAAAAAGACAATAAGAGATCTGCACAATTGACAAAGGTTAGAGAATAACTTTCTGCTGAAATGGAGGAGAAGATGAACCGGAAAGCTAAAAAAGATTTTGGAAAATATTGTTTAAATGACTCGTTTGCTAATTTCCATTGACGATCTAATGGTGCATTAATGTATGAACTAGTGATAGACATGATAGGTACTTATTAACTCATCGTCATTTTATTTTGCACCTAGCTAGACTTTAGACATTTAATAGCTTTTGTGATGATATAGTTGGGATAATACCTTTTGGATTGGTGGTATTGATATACCAATGACAATGACTTGGTGGGTTTTTTTGTGAACCAATTTATTTGGTGGGTCGGAATAAAAATAATCAGGTCATGTTAATTTTTTTCTAGAAATGCATTGCTATATCCCATAATAGTGTTGCTATTGATTCTTATTTTTTGTATTAAAAACTGTTAGATATATTTGATAATGTCATGGCTAATGTGATTTATGTTTAGTTTTCAGATCTTACTTAAACAAGATAAATCAGTACTTACTTGAAGTCTGGACTTAAGGATATCAGTACTTATATTATCAGGAGATAATCATCAGAAGATGGATATCAGAACTTAAGTACTGAAGGACGTTCAGATAAGGAAGGCAGCTGGTTAAAGGAAAGAAGATCGAGACAAACATAAGAAGAGATATGCATGAAGATGGAATTCTATGAAGAATAGAATACTTGGAAGAAAAGATATCTCATTGATATATTTTAGGAAGTAGAATTATATTCCATATCAATTAGCGATTATCTTGTAACTGTGTAGTATATAAACACAGACATAGGGTTTACACTATAAGTGTTATCACAATCGAGAAGATTATTCATTGTAATCCTAGCAGCTCTCGTGATATTTGTTCATCACTGAGAGAGAACAGTTCCATACTGTAACAGAGTTTATTGTTTCAATAAAGTTTGTTTTCTGTTACTTGAGTTATTAAAGTTCAATTTGATTGTGTTATACACTATATTCACCCCCCTCTACAGTGTGTGTGACCTAACAAAAACATTGCTATATCCTAAAAACTTTTACCGTTTATTCTTTTCTACTATTAAAAAGCATTTCCATTTGTTCTTATTGTGGGTACTGAAAGCATCTCTATTCGATCAATTATGTTTCCAAATACACTTTAATTCTTTGCCATTAGCCACATATTGCAATGGTTAACGAAAAATTAACAAAAAACTAGCATTGCAATAGGCTATTGCAATAGATGAAATATGTTACTGTAAAGAGAAAACCATTTCCATATACCACGGTTGTAATGAATATAGGTGTTGCCATATGCTACTATATTCATTGCTACATCGACCTATCGTAACGTGAGCAAAGTTAAGCCATTTTTTGCCAAAAGCATAGCAATAAACTCTACTGCAATGGTTTTAGGCCCTAAAGCAACATTTTCGGGTTCTTGTTGTATCCAATCTATGGTATAGTGCATCATAAGCTTTTATCTAACCTTTGTTTCGTCCAAATACGATTTACGGATTAAAAGTTACAACCAAAACAGTGAGACTATAAATTTATAGGCATATAACAGATCAATCAGATAGCACATAGAACATAGCATGCAATGTATTCCATAAAAATAATCTTTCAAAGAAGATTCGGGGTTAAAATGATATTTCTAGTATTTAATATGAATTTTTGAACATTTTTCGGAATTAAAATGGGTCTAAAAGTCATTTATAAACAATTAACATGGTTCGAATACCCGAATCTGACTTTAAAATCATTTAATAATAAGTATCGAACCTTGAAAACAATTTTAAAAAATATTTTAAAGTTGAAAACTATTTTTCGAAATTTTTAAATCAGAAGAATTAAATAATTAAATAATCATTAATTAAATCAATTAATATTCAAATTAATTGACCAATTAAATAATTAATTATTATCTAAAATTAATTAATCAAATAATTCAGATTTATTTTTGAACTAAAAATAATTTTTGAATTAAAATAATGAACATAGCACGCAAGGTATTCGATAAAAATAATCTTTCAAAGAAGATTCAGGGTTAAAATGATTTTTCTGGTGTTTAATATGAATTTTTGAACATTTTTCGGAATTAAAATGGGTCGAAAAGTCATTTATAAACAGTTAACAAGGCTCAAATACCCTAATCTGACTTTAAAATCATTTAATAATAACTATCGTGCCCTGAAAATAATTTTAAAAAAATATTTTAAAGCTCGAAACTATTTTTCAAAATTTTTCAATCAAAAGAAATAATTAAATCTAATTAAATAATCAATTAATAATTAGTTAATAATTAATTAAATCAATTAATCAATTAATATTCAAATTAATTGACCAATTAAATAATAATTTTTTAACTAAAATTAATTAATCAAATAATTCGGATTTATTTTTGAATTAAAAATAATTTTTGGAATTAAAATAATGATTTTTGGAATTTTTAATAATAAAAAATGAATTTATGAAATTAAAATAAATAGAAAATTATAATTTTTATAAATTTTCAAAATACCAATCCAAAATTTGCAACCTCTGGAAACCACAGGGACCAAACTGCAAAAGTTACACCTCTTAGTAGAAATAGCAATACTATCTGTAGAAAGATCTCGGGTGTGAATCCCACCGGAATACGGCCCTGTATCGCCGGATAAAGCGATCCACGTATAGCCACAGCACCATCACCTCCATATATGATCTCTAGGACACCAAGAATCTATTCTTACAATCAAAACATGTTAATAACCATTGAGTTGGCCGGAAAATCTCGAAGAAAACTCGTCGGACGGCGAGTTCTTCGTTGCTACGGTTAGCCCAACTCCAGTATCGTTTGTTCATGAAACCACCACCAATAGATTCCTCTTTTCAAGCTCTACAGACCGATACCAACCAATCAACCTAATAACTCGTAGATCAAAAACCCCCAAATTCAGTTGAAAACATTTATACGAATTAAGAACCCTAATTTCATAATTCAAAAATTATAATCAATTTTGAGCATGTTATTGAGCTCCAAATTGCTATTATGACATACTAAAATGACCAGAATCAGATTATCAACAACATGCAAGCATCAAATCATACAAACAACATCAAAATCAAAATTCATAATTAAACCCAAAATAATTCGAATTTAAAGAAAAAAATAGAAAAATACCGGATGATTCTATAGTGAATTAGGTATTGAATCTGATTGTACTCTCTAACACCTTCGTTTTGGATACATGAACTCCAAAATCCAATGTCAATAACACCTTCAAACTTAGGCAAGAACACTATAATATTATGATTTTTCTTTGAAAATTATATATTTTTACTGTTTGCAAATGATTATATGTACAAAATAAAATATGGTAAGGGCTATTTATAATTACGGAATATTGGTATCCCATTGGATCATATCAGATATAAAATAGATCCAATTCGGTATCGGTTTTAAGATAATTATCAAAACCAGGCTTTTTGTAAATACAGTCTTGATCTCAACGCTTCGGTTACATGAATTACGAGAAGATAATATAATCATTTAATCAAAATATCTTGTTTCTCGAAAATATAGGTTTTATCGATTTACCAAAACAAACTTTGTATCAAAAATTTTGTGCCAGGACCCGCACTAAATAAACCGAACTCCGGATCGAAAAAGTTAAAATATGGGAAATGCTCAGAATAATCAAATTCGGTTAAAAAGGAGTTTTCCCGAGACTCCCAGGTCTAGGTAATTTCCGTTGACGATCATGTGCTACACTTAACCCTTTTCTAAATAATCTCGACTACTGCCTTCATCTGTTGTACCAACTCAAGTTCAAGTATCTCACATTTTCCGACTTCATCTCAATTTCTTCTAAAACCAATGGCAGAAACACATCGCATATCTTTAATTTTATGGATCGTTCTTCCGCTTTAAACATCAGTTTGTGGATAATAAGCTGTACTCATATTCAACTTAGCTCCTCAAACATTCTTGAAAACTTTTCTAAAACCTTGAATTAAATCTTGAATCATGGTCAAATACAATAGACACGGGAACTTCATTATAAACTACTATCTCCTTTAATTACATGTGAACCAACTTGTCCAATGAAAATCTTCCATTAATAGGTAGAAAATGAGCTGATTTAATTAGTTTATCCACTATAAGCCAAATGGTGTTGTGGTTCGCTTTCGTCTTGGTAATCCGACAGTAAAATCCATAGCAATATGCTCCCATCACTAGTACAAAATAGGCATTTTATGTCCGTTAAATAATTCATATACGTCGACAAAATGCCCATGCCAGGGTGGCGAATAAAGTTACTAAATTTTATGTCGGGTGAAAAGATGACGTAAATGTCTAATATACGTCTATTTTAAAACTGACATAAAAGATCTAATACCCGACATATAATATTCTTGTCATTCGAAGTACAGAAATATAATAACCAACGTATAAAAGCTTTATAGTCGACGTACAATCTTTAAAACTAACGTATATGAATTGCAGATTTACGTCGCTTTTGGTACTAACCGACTGATATAATTTACAGATTTACGTCACTTTTGGTACTAACCGACATATATGTCTGTAGTATATACGTCATCTGGATTTTTAGAACCGACGTATTTTATCAAAAAAATAACATTATATTCCCTGTTTATTTATTTGTACCCTGAATTTTTGCTATTGCAAACCAAACTATTAGCTAAATGTAATTAAAGCGTGCACTCTAAAATTATCAATACAATGATTCATAGATTATAATAACTATTATTACAGACTTGAATATCATCCACAATATATGTCTTGATACATAACATTTAATCATACATACATATCAACATGTTCCACATATGACTTACATAAACTCAAAAGAGAGTAGGCATTTAACAATTGTTTCAAACCAATACGAGATCACACTCACCATTAGCAGTAGTCCCGTGGTATTGTAAAAATTGTGTTTGAATTTGTTAATTAGCATTAAGTAGAAAATTTAACTATTGATGAGTAAAACAATCTTATTTTTTGAACTAAAAGGATGGTAATGTACCCAATCACATATATTCATGAGTAAAAAAATCTTCCCAAATATCTCGAATTTCTCCAATTTGTTCATTTTTGTATCTTTTCCCAAGAACCTGTAAAAAGAAAATGAAATGTAAACAATATATGTAATTTATATGTTTTTAATATCTATAATTATATTATAAAATATTTTATGTACCTCCTTCCACTTAATTTTGGGGTCTTTATTACGAGATAACATGATTATGTCGTACATATACCTCATCATAAAATAACCACATTTGGTACCTCCTTCTTGTTAAGTACACTACAAAATAAAGTTGAAACATTTTAAAATCTTGATAAAAGAATACCGAAGAAGACTTCTTAGACTAAAACAAATAGTATAAAATACCTGAACAACTTCATCGCACCAAACTAGGTTAGTTGGGTTATTTTTCTTACAACCATATTTAGTAGCAACTTATATGCCCTGTTAAATAAGAAGAAATTTGAATATATACATAAAAAATTTTGAACTACTTGATTACTAATAATTTTTTAGTAATTTTGTAGATTTAAATTATTTAATAACTTACGTTGCCCAAGGAGTCTTCACGTGTATATTTTGTTTTTGCTTTAGCGGATCAAACAAGTAAACGTCACTTTCATCGACACAATAAATAAGGAACATCCAGTGTTTCCTGCAATTTAAAAAAATATGAAATTATATTAAAACATCATTAAAATATTTCAAAATATATTTTAAGTATACTCTTAATGGCACTAGTAACCTCACATATGGATAAAACATACACTCACAAATGTTGATCAAAATATGGGATGCTCACAAATGCTTAGTTTCTTACCTTTGGATATATGGTGCTAAGATAAGGCAATTCTCTTTAGCATCTTCTATAACCTCACATATGTATCAAGATATATTATAATATCCGGGATATACCATGTAATTATTTTTATTAATAACTATTTAATATAATATTATTATTTGATTTTGGTGAATTATCTGATGACTGGTATTGGTATTTAGATGTTTATATGTGATAAAATGTGAGTATTTTAATTTTGATATGTTTGGAATAAAGTATAGAAAATTTTGGTATTTTTCTGGTAATTTTTAGATTATTCTATGATTTTATAAAGGATTTATAGATTTAATAATTATTTTCTTAGTAATTATATAACTATTTTTTAAAACCCGAAATAGTCCAACTTCAACCGTTTTTACATTTTTACAACCCAAACCTCTTCAGAAATCTCCTTCCTAACCTAATCTGAGTATTCTGAACATTTTCCATGTTTTGACTTTTTCGATCCGGAGTACGGTTTGACCCGTAAGAGTCAAGGCGCAAAATGTTCGATACGATAGTCATTTCGATGGATCAATAAAACCCGGATTCTCGAGAGACGGAATATTATTATATTATTTTCTCGTAGAGTGTTTCATAAGAAGACCGATTTTGATAATTATCCAAAGCTGATATCAAATCGGATCATTTTTGCAGTTACTTAGCGGCTAAGTAATTATTTTCGGACCCAATACGATCCAACGGGTATTAAAATTCCATAAGTATAAATAGCTTGTTTCTTATTTTATTTTATTCATATAATCATAAACAAAAAGTTAAAACTGATAATTTACAGAGAAAACTCGAATATTCGTCGCGTTGTTGAAAATCAAACCTAAGAACGAAGGCGTTATCGAACTCGAAACCAAGCGTGTGAATAGCCGAATTGAAGCTCTCAAAAAGTACTTTCAAAATCCACCATCAATTTCAGTCAAGAAATCAAGGTTATTTTCCTATTTTTTTAATTTAATTCAAATTAATTAGTGATTAAAATATGAAATTTTGATTTTGATGTTGTTTGTATGATTTGATGATTGTATCTTGTAGATAATTTTGTCCTGGTCATTTTGATATATTATATATTGAATTTTAAGTTCAATAACATATAGAAAAAGGAGTTTGATCTTCGAATTAATAAAATTAGGGTTTATGTGTTTCAATGTTCTTAATCAATTTTTGGGTATTTTTAAACCGTTGATTCTGGGTTGAAATTGAGAATATTAGTTTGTAGATCGTCTCAAGATGATTTAATTCATGTAATTAGTTTTGATATTGGAATGTTAAATCAAGCTCGCCGGAACGGAGAAGCTTGCCGGAAACGTTAAGTTTTCAGCCGTTTTTCTGGTAGATTGGCGAACTGTTTTCAAGATTTAAGGCCATGGTGAAGCACCTGGCATTGAGGACTACTAATCTGCAGTTTTTTGCGAAGTTCTGGGCAAGGACACGATAGCCGGCGAAGTCGCCGGTGTAGTCGTCGAAGAAGATGACGGGGATGGCTGAATTGCCATTTCATCCCCGAAGTTTATCCTAATTTACAAAAATCATATGTATGTTTTAAAAATTCACAAAAATAAGATTTATGATTTATATATTGTCAAAAATAGTATTCCCTTTTTATAATTATTTTCATAAATTATTTTTATTTATTTAAAATTACGAAAATCAATATTTTTAATTCTGAAAATTATTTTAATTCAAAAATAAACCTAAATTATTTAATTAATTAATTTTAGTTGATAATTAATTATTTAATTGGTCAATTAATTTAAATATTAATTTAATTAGTTATTAATTAATTTTAATTGATTATTTAATTAGATTTAATTATTTCTTTTGATTTGAAAATTCCGAAAAATAGTTTTGAGCTTTAAATATCATTTTAAATTATTTTCAAGGCTCGATAATTATTATAAAATGATTCGTTGACCCATTTTAATTCCAAAAATATTCAAAAATTCTTATTAAATATCTGAAAAATCATTTTAACCCAGAATCTCCTTTGAAAAATTATGTTGGTCGAATATCTTACGTGCTATGTACTATATATGATCATATTGATGTATAATATGCCTGTATATGTATGGTTTGACAGTTTTTATCGTAACTTTCAATCCATAAGTCAGATTTGGGTGAAATGAAGGATAGATAGAAACTTGTAATGAATAGAATGAAATGAGAATAAATATTGATAACTACATGTGATGTCTAACAGAGAAAGCGAGGCATAGAAAAGGAAACCAGGTGATCAATAAATAGAACCAAGGCATAGAAAAAGAATGCAAGTGATCAATGAGAAAAAAAGGCATAGAAAAAGAAGAGAAGTGGTTGTTGAGTAGAAACGTTAGACGGATGCATGTGAAGCTGGAAATTATCTGTGATAAGGAAATTACTTCTGAACCTTCCTCGATATATACTGTAAATATTTCTGAACTTTCTCAAAACATGTTGCTAGAATTCAAAATAGTCCTTTTTTATACTGTAAATGCCTAAATTATTCAACCTTGAACCCTTATCACATCATTAAGCTTGAGCTGAAAGATTTAAACCACTAAATGTTGATTTTCCTAGATATTAAACCATACAAATAAAATATTAATCCATAAATACATATACGCCATATAACAAATACTGAAACTGAATTAATTGAGCATACAAAAACTTAAATACCCTAGAATAACCTATAACATCAAAGATCTACACCTTGTATTATCATTGAACCATTGTTCATCAGATACCTGATTCCTCATTAGTCTTGAAGTCTTTCTTCATATTTACACATTGATATACCCTGGTAATACATGTGAAATGTTTTCCAGCTCCGAGATAAATATTTTATCAATGTTAATTATAATTCTATTTTATTGAATTATAATAATTATCATATTGAACTTATTTAGAATTGGATGGTTTTATCAATGTGGACCAGATTCGTGGTCATATTAGGGAAATGTGTGCCTTGGATCCAGTATAGAGAGCAGAGTTGTGTGCCTTGCTTGGGGTTAGTGCGTGAATGATCAGCAGCCTAACCTTGATTTTAAAAGTTTTAAAATGAATATCCAATTCTAATGATTACTTGACAAGAAACTTGATTCCGCTGAATTATTTGAATTAATCGTTGTTCAACCTCAGTTATTTCTACTATGACTTGTTGTGCGAGTTAGCTCACTCTTGCAAATCTGTTTATGTTATTCTACAGTTAAAAATGAAATGGTTGGTAATGAGGATTCCCAATCCAGTGTGCGAGCTAGGATTCTAGGTTAAATGGGATCGAGATAGCAAAAGCTTTATGTTAGTTTTAAGTTATGTAAGCTTGTAAGAATGCTTTTATTATTAGTTGTACGTTGAACTAGTTTGGATTTGGTAAGATATAATAAATGATAAGGTTGTGGCATGTTTCTTACTTTAACCTATTGTTATCCATGGTTATGGTATGTAAGGGTAATTGCATATATTACGTTCATAAACACATTTGCATATGGTGTGAATGTGTGTGTTATGAACCCTAAACTTCTCACCCGGGTTTGAAGGGCGTCACCAATATCATCTTGATGCTTGGATTCACGCGCCAATGCTAATACAGATGGACACATGAATGCAAATTAATGAATTATCTTCTAAATCCATGCACAACTTTGAGTGTACCTGAGATGTAATAAGGCATTGCATAGCTGGTTTCTATGCACAATAAACATTTATAATTAGTTATTGTTAAATAAATGAATAAGAAATTAAAGACTTACATCATAAAAATCTGCAGAATGGGTATATTTAGCCAACTCAATAGCTTTGTTGGTGATATAAATGGGAACTTTAGCACTTTCATGAAATTTAAACACCTCCTCATTTTTATCAATAGCTTTAGTAGTAGATCCTGGAGGCATATTTTCAACCAAAATAGTAAAGTTCGTCATTTTGTATTTAATTTTCCACCTCTGGGAAAAGCTTGATTCTTGATAATAGGCGTCGTTGACTCTTTACTAACAATCTTTTTTAGTTTCTGAGAAGCTATTATATGACATTTTTTCTTCTCAAGTAAATAAAGTCAAAACTGCATTTTTCTTTATTTTCTCTGTAGTTCTATGAAGTGGAATAAAATGAATAGCCTTAATTTTTTATTGAAAGATCTTACATGACCCAAGATCACAAGATCTTTTGACCATTGAACAAAAGCTTCCAATTGTGTCGCCTATGAAATTAGAACTAGTTGACACACAATTACCAATTAGACATTCTAGTATAAAAAAATACAAAGCAGTTAAGATAAAAATGTTTATAAGACATAAGTTACCAAAAAAATTAAAGGAAGTTTGTTGAGGTTAAAACTGCTTACAATTTTCTTAACCACTTCTCTAGTATGCTCGTTAGGGATGTAAAAACTTCCATATGTCTTTTTTTTGTTCGTGCTCTTACCCATTCATAACTACGCAAAGTCGATAAAATGGATGGATCAATGGATGATTACGACGTGTCTTAAGAAGCGATGGGATTGTTTTGCCGCCACTTGCCCCTGTTTCCTATATATCCACCTTTTCTAAAAAAATGTGGATCTTTATCATCTTTCTTACTTTCCTTCGCTTTTTCACTAATTTCCTACACATTAACATATGTAAAACAAAATGAGGTTTGGGTTAAAATGTTCCGGTAAATAATATCCAACTCAAGAAACTGTCAATATTCTTGAAAAAAACTACTAATGTTTACCTTAAACTCAGGAGATTCGTGTATCTTTTTAAATGTTTCCCAGTTACCTCCATTAATATAAGGATATATTTCACACGTGTTCCTGCCTATATACAAAAAATATCGAACCAGATTTACCTTGAAAACCTTCATTTTTTAACCGGTCATCCTTCAATTTCCAGTGCATCAATTATAATCAATTTTAGTTAGCAAATAAAGACAGTGAAGAATAAACATCTAATCTAATAGATTTTTATGAATATATTTGAATACCTTAATATCTTCCCAAATCACTTTCTTTAATCTCTGGCTAAGTATATCAAAACTCTTGATATTTATATTAACATTTAATCTACCAGTTGTTCCATATCCCCATTAGGGTTACCATATTCATCAAACTCAAGGTCGCACTCGATTTTTTTATTTTTAACTTTTTCTTTTAATTTGGAGCACAAGGTTGTACCACTTATCTTTCTCTTATTGCCTCGACTTTAACTTGACTCATTATTATCCACATTCATTGCAAATACTTGGATCATGATAGAAAATATGGTATCTGGTAATATGGAAACTAAAAAATGATGAACTATAAAAAATATAGTAAGTTAACATTGGATCCTTACAACAACTTTCACAGGATTTTGCAAGTATTGTATAATATATTGACATGACCTGTAAATTAGTCTCAATTACTAGTATTACAGAGAATTCTCCTTATTCCATATATGATAAGCTATAGAACTATTCTCCTCACTCTCCCTATTTCATATTTAAATTTACAACTTCAATTATATTCAAGTAAACTGGTAAGCAAAGGTACAACCGGAACATGTAGCAAAGAGTTAGAAAATTAGGAGGTACGCTACATGTCTTTTAAGATGAATCTTTTCTCTATGGATAAATGGAGGTTTACTATAGTATTCACTTGAAATTTACCAAAATTGGAAGTGGCAGAAAAACTAAAAATCAAATTATAAAGTCTAAAAATTTAGGTTTAAACGGGTTAATTACTCGATAAAAAGTTGCATAACAATATAAAAACATGATAATCATAAGTTAGTAATAATGTGAGGAATTGGTTTATTATTGATATCACTAGTAGTATCATTATTATTGGAATTATAGTTGCAATATATTCTTGTAACAACTACTAGATACACAAACTCCAGTAATAGACTAGCCTTTGGTTTTGATAATGTCTCCAATGAATACAGGGTTGTTATGTTTGTATTTCCAGTCCCTAGTTTGGGTATTTGGTACCTACATTTTATACACTTCAACAACAAAAATATTGTGTTTATCAGGTAATAGATCATGGGGAATCAGACAAAGTCTTGCAGTCAATGTGAAAGCTGTTATAGCAGCATTTTTCGAACTCCGCATGGTAGAGAAGACTGTGTATGCCATGGCATCTAATGATTTTCAAGGATATGGTCAAGGTTATGTTGTCCCAGAAGAGCAAAACTTGATTGGAGTGACCTAATGTTCTTGACCACATCACCTCCTAAATGCAAGAATATGAAGTAGTGGCCGATCACTCTAACAGGCTTCAGGTATGTAGATCAAGACATCAAACAGTAACATTTGTAATATTTAAAATTCTACAAAATGATTATACCTTCTTTTGTTTTTTGACAGGGAAGCCGTTGAATTTGTACTAATATCGCCGAGTTCTAGTTTGGGTATTTGGTACCTACATTTTCATAAATTTATCTATACATTATATTCTCATCGAGAACTGTCAAAGGTTGGCTCTGTACTTATCAATATAATTGAAGATATATGTGCTATGTTATCACTTTCATGCAATAACAAAGAAGTTCATCCTAGTCTGTTAAGGTATGTAATATGCTAAGAAATTTAAAATTGAAATAATGTCTGCATAATGTTAGCCTTAGTATTGACTATCAGAAAAACTAATAAAAGCCCTGCAAATGTACCCTATAAATGAATTCAGGGTTGTTTAACTATACTACCTTTTTAGGACTATATTATGAAAAAGAATTGCAGAATAAAAGTAGATTTATAAATAAAGAGCCTAACAGATCTCATAAACTAACCTTTGTGAAATGTTTTTATTTTGACTTATATAAAGCTATTCTAATTTAAGATTCCAATATGGACAGAATTTGTAAGTGTGGTGCTAACTATCCCAGTGGCATAAGCTATGTCAGGACGAGTGTAGACTAGATAGCCTAGTCTTCCAACCAGGCTTTTGTAGTGTGTCGACTAAAATGGTTCACCATTTGTGTCTGAATTAATCTGTAAGTTGAACTCCATAGGGTACTTCACAGCTTTGCACTCACTCATACCAGCCTTTTGAAGCACCTTCTTAGCATACGTGGTTTGTTTGATCTCAATGTAGCCTTTTCCTTGTTTGACCTCCAAGCCCAGATCGTATGATAATTTTCCAAGATCCCTCATGTCAAATTCATGACTCATCTCCCCCTTGAATTTGACAATAGAGAGAGAGTTGAACCCGTAATGATCAAATCATCAACATAGACTTCAACAATCAATGTCAGCCACTTCATTTCGAATATATAAAACATGTTCATGAGGGCATTTCACGAAACCAAGTTCTAACAAACACCAGTTCTGTTGAGAATACCAAGCCCGATATGACGCCCTCCCAACCCTGGTCACAAGTTTGGGGTTCACAACACACATACAATATATAAACCTGTATATAAAATATTATAAGCAATGACCCTTCATTACACAACCTGTATATAAATAGGTTAAAGTATGAAAACAAGCCTCAACCTTAACTTTTACTATGTCGTACCAAATTCCAACTAGTTTAACTTACAACTGATAATGAAATTATTCTTACAATCTTGCATATCTCAACTACAATATAAAGCTCCTTCTAGCTTAATCCAACTCAACCTAGAATCCTAACTCGCACACTGGACTGTAAAAACTCGCTATTAACCATTTCCTTTTGAACTGTAGAATATATAAACAGATTTGCAAGAGTGAGCTAACTAGCTCAGCAAGTCAATAATTGAGGTTAAACAATGATCAATTGAGATGATTCAGAGGAATCAAGTTTCTTTTTAAACAGTCATTATAATTGGATATTCATTTTAAATTTTAAAACCAATGTTAGGCTGCTAATCAGTCACGTACTAACCTTGACCAAGGCACACGACTCTGCTCTATAAACTGGATTGAAGGCACACATTGGAGTAATATAGACCACGAATCTGATTTGACCACGAATCTGATCCAAATAAAGAAAACTATACAATTCTAAAACAATTCGATATGATAAACATTGTAATATAATAAAACAGAATCATGATTAAGATTGATAAAACATTTATCTCAAAGTATAAAGCAATGCATGAGTATCACTAGGGTAAATCAAGGTATATATATGACGAACGGCTCCAAACCTGTTGAAGAATCAGGTATCAGATGAACAATGTTTCAATGATTATATAAGGTGTGAATCTTTGATGTCACAAGGTATTATAGGGTATATAAGTTTCTGTTTGTCCAAATAATTATGTCTCAATGTTTGGTATATGGTGTATATATATTTGTGAGGTGGTATTTGTATGGATTAATCTTTGGGAAATTAACAATAGATGGTTTACAAAGGATAAGGATTATAACTAAAAGTTAAATGATGTGATCAGGGTTCAAGGTGGAATGATTCAAAGCACTTACTGATCACTAGCAACATTTTATGAGGAAGTTCAGAAATATTTGCAATATATCTCGAGGAAGGTTCAGAAGTACTTCCCTTATCACAGATGATTTCCAACTTTACTTGTACTCGTCTAACAGTTCTACTCAACAACGACTTCCCCTCTTTTTTTATGCCTCGCTTCTACTCACTGATCACTTATTTTATTTCTACATATTGATCTCTTGCTCTCCTTTTCTATGCCTGATTACCTCTGCTAAGCATCATAAGTATCTATCAATACTTAATCTCATATTATTCTAAAGTCACATAGACGTCACTATACCATAGATTGGATACCTCAACCAGACAGTCAAAAAACCATGTTTGTACTTTAACAAGACTAAGACAACTTGTTGTAAAATTCTTTTAAAATTCGTTACAATTTTATAGAATTTTGGATATACTCTAATTCTTTTAAAATTCGTTACAATTTGTTGTAAAAGACATGTTTATACTTTAACTAGACTAAGACAACTTGTCAACCCTAAGTAAGTTGTATTGTTATCTAAATTTTTATTCTGTACTTATAACACTTAAAGTCTGTAAAATGCAAAGGAGCAGACAAAAGTCTTTTTCCTCAAACAGTATCAAGCCTAAGGATTCTATATGGAAGAAGATCAAGAAGATTATGCCTCAGAAGAATTTGGAAGAAGCTTGGAGTTGATTAAATCGGTTTAGAGAAAAATGTTCTAAGTCAAGATCTCTACAAGTCACAGATTTAATGTTATAGAGAAGTCATTCGAGAACTCCAGAATGACTTATCGAGAAGTCATTCAAACTCCAGAAAGTACCGACGGATAAGCAATATCTACTCGACGGATGAGCTATATATATCCACTCGATGGATGAATAACATCCACTCGACGGATGAGCAATATCTACTCGACGGATGAGCAATATCTACTCAACTGATAAAGCAATATCCACCGGGAGTAGAGAAGTCAGGAAAGTTACTCGAGAACTCAAAAAGATATCGACAAGTCATTCCTTCACTAGAGAACTTCGAGTTATCGAGAAGTCTATATGCATTTGAGACCTCAGAGATATCTACAAGGCAAGTGAATTTATGAAGACTAGAGATCTCGATAAACTGAAGACCTCTACAAGCCAAACTCATTATGGAGTACCAGAGATCTCGATAAGTCTTTAAACTCATTATCGAGATATTAAGTGTTCAAATGAATCAAACTGGAGATCTCGAAGTATAGTCTCAAAGTACAGAATTGCAGATCAGTTTAATATACAAGATAAACAATCAACAAACAATCCAACAGCTGGATTGACAAGTCTACAAAAGTAGCTTGAAGAGTGTGCAAGATCAATGACAAAGATTAACTAACAGATGAAGATTAAGGTAAACACGGGATGCTAAAGATGTGCTAAGCCAGGAATAGAAGATTTGCTTTTATATAAATAGACAAGTAACAGTTTAGAAAAGCTAATAGCATGTCTATTATCCACTGTGTAAACCAGTAGTTAACTGAGCTATAAAGTTAACACTGGTCCTCTAGTTAGGAATAACAAAAAGAGATAAAAATTATTGTAACACCCTCGAGAAGAAGCTGAGCTCTTTAAGTTAGAAGAGCTTAGAAATTTTGTAGCAAAGCAACTTAATTTTTAATACAAAAATTAAGTGAGTTTTGAAGATCTGTGCTCTTTATTTTATGCATGTTTAATTTATGCATGAACACTTTTATATATAAGATTTAATTTACTTTGTTCAACCATTATCTTTTAAGAAAAGCCTAAATCAGAAAATACATTCACCCCCCTGTGTGTGATTCATTACCTAATAAATGGTATCGGAGCAAAATTTGAAAGAAACCAAATTCAAGATCTTGGAAGAATGAATACACAGAAAATCAGTAGCATCAAAATTCCTAGCTTTGACAAAGCTTACTACACTCTTTGAAAAAATAATTATGTTGTTCATCAGTATGGCAAATCCATTCTACATTCAGATCTTCTAGAATGGACCCTTCATTCCTATGGTAAGAGTTGAGGAATCTACAGATGGAGATATTGTCATACCAGCTCATTATGCTCCAAAAGATCCTGCTAAGTATACAGATTCTGAAAAGGAGAAAGTTTTCCTAGATAGCAGCTTGCAAATGATATTGACTGAGTCATTTGACAATATGATGTACAACAATATTATCAACTGTGATACTGCCAAGAAGATATGGGAAAAGATTGAGATACTGTGTGAAGGAACTGAGGAGGTTAGATCAAATCAAAGAAGGATACTGATTTCACAATATGAGCGTTTCATGGCTAAGCCTAAGAAAAGCATTACTGATGTGTTTGAAAGATTCAACAAGTTGATAATTGACTTGCAGCTTCATGACAAATACTATGAAGCTGAAGAAGTGAATCTAAAGTTCTTGCTTACTCTTCTTGATCATTTGGAACAGAAAATCTCAGCAATTAGGGAAGGAAGAGATTTGAGCAGAATAACTCTAGAAGTTATGTATGGGATTCTTAAAACATATGAACTAGTTGTGCTAAATGAGAGTGGTCAGAAGAAAGCTGAAAGAGTACCACCTTTGGTCAAAAGATCCAAAAGAAGTAAACAAACTGAGCTGACCACTCTATCTTCCTCAATATCCTCCCAAAAGGATGCAGTTGTAAAAACAACCAGGAGTGAGTCTGCACAGCCTGCACAAGAAGCAATTCAAGTGCATGGTAGGAGAAACAAGGAAAGCACTCACTGTGAGAACACATCTTTTGAAGCTCCCTCATCTATTCAGGGGGAGCTGCCACTACTCACAACTGAGCAACAATTCTTCTATCTAATATTTCTTCTATTCTAATTCCACTTGACTCCATTTCTCAAGTGCATCAAAAATCAAGTGACTTAGCTCAAGAAGCTTTGCTGACCACCCAGACACTTCTTTCAGATGGTGAGAGGCTACATGTTGGGGTAGACCTTGATGACACCATCACAAACATGGGGGGTTCATCAGTCTTCACTGAAGACCCCATGGATATCTCTAATGCACCTTAATGTGTAAAACAGTCCTCACATACTGAAAGGTTTGAGGGTAGTACTCCTGAGATGGAGCTATCTAAATCCTCTCCAATTCAATTGCAGGATCCTTATGAAGGAATAACACCCCTCACAACCCTAGCAGAAATTCCCTCTATAGTTGAAGCTAGGAGGCAAGCTTAGCACATTTAAGTGCCAGTGTGTTGCAAGTCACACAAGGGTTTGAGGCTGGTGCACATGGCTGTAACCCAGTCAAATCCCCTCCAATTTAATTGGAGGTTCCCACTACAAGTGGAGGACAGCACACTGTCGTAACCACAGAGAAATCTTTGAGTCAAACTATGATCTCAGTCACAGGAGTTTC
Source organism: Apium graveolens (assembly GCF_009905375.1). NCBI lineage: Eukaryota > Viridiplantae > Streptophyta > Magnoliopsida > Apiales > Apiaceae > Apium > Apium graveolens. Next base: position 44,078,512 of record NC_133651.1, read on the forward strand.
TGATGAACCATAAAGCTCTCAACCTCAACAACCTCATATACTCTCTCAGTGGCTACAAGAATCTGCATCTCAACCAACTCCTGTAGATGATCTACTAGTAGAGCGCAGATCTCTGGACTGGGTAACATCTCACAACATCTTTTAACTTCAAAAATGAGCAACCAAGATTATCAAGCCATTATGATTGCTTACAATGAAGAAATTGAGGAGCAAAAGGAGAAAATTGTCAATAATGTGGAGTCAGATGGAAATGTGGATGCATGGCTGTCTGAGGACTTTTCCTTGGAAATGAATCAAGTATTGGCCAGATTTAGAGAATAGTATGTTACTATTTTGGGCAGCAATACAAAAGACTTGAGTCATCTATGATGCCATTACAGATGTATATAAAGCTAAGCTCAAATCATTTCATCTGTTTGGTAAGGCTCTTGAAATCAAGCTCACTGGTCATGAAGACAGAATCAGAAATCTGGTGAATGAGAAAATGGACATGATCATACCATCTCAAGAGCAGATCTATTCGAAATTCAAGAATTTTTCTGGGCAAATGGCAAGGATGGATCTTTCCTCTATTAAGAAGGAAGTCAAAAATCTCAAACTATCCTTCACAATCTCCATACAATGATCCAACAACAAATTCTCACTCAAATGAAACCAAGGTTCAGCTGGATCAACTTCACCAGAGCAGATATAAACCTTCAGCATTGCTGATAGAAGGGATCAAAGAGGCTGTAGGAGAACCTTTGGCACATCTAGCAGCTCTTATCAGCCTGGATCCATCTCAACAAATCTGCAAATTCAGTCTCTACAGGATCAAGTCACAACATTGCAAGACTCCAATTCCTCTCTCACTGCACAAGTTCAGGCTTTGACATCTCTTGTCAAGAGCCAACAAACGAACATCCAAACTCTAGTGGACTACCAAAAGCATCTTCAAATGCAAAATTCCATAGCCTTAGGAGCCATCAGGGTAAACTCAACATACAACTACCTTCTTTGCCTGGACAAGTAAGACCTGAAATCCCTATTCTCTTCTCATGCATGTTAACAAGACTAAGGGGGGTGTAGAGGCTATGTTGGCACAGTCAAGGTCATCTCAACAAGTCCAACGTTCTGAAGAGAGTTTAAATCAGAAAATTGATATTGGAATGGAGAGCCTTTTTAAGACAGTTGAGGATCTCAGTCAAAGCAGAGAATTTGATGAACTACTTAAGGCACTCAGAGTTTCTCTTAATAACAATTTCTTCACCTACAAAAAAGCATTGGACAGGACAATAAATTCAATAAGAGTGATCTTGGTAACTAAAGACAATTTCAAGGAAAGAAGAATAGTGGTGAACATCAATGACTCAGGGGTAGACAGGTGTATGCAGGTGTCCCGTAACTATCTTATCTCTAGAAGGGCATGTGAATTAGATATTTTGATAAGCAAAGTCAAAATTTGATACATGAAGATACTCTCTTGCTAACAGAATTGAAAAATGCACAAGTGGCTGCTTTCCCAGAAGCTTATCTACAGCCTAGTAATGGAGTGGCATACATTTGTTCTACTACCAAACATTTCAAACATTTTCAAGTTCTTAAACAGTGTGTCATGGCAAACAAAAGCTCATCATGACACTTGAAACTGAGCTGAAAGTAAAAAGGAACAAGATTGTTAAGGATGAAGAGATAATAGAATTGTTGAGAAGATATCTGGATAATGCAGAAGCAAACTTGTCCAAAACAAAAATCAACAAAGATGATTTGGATGAAAATGAGCAGAAGAAAGATGATCAAAATTCTTCTGGCTTTAAATTGAAGTCAGTCTACTAAGCCATCTGGAAGCAGGGGTGAAGAGAAGAAGGAAGATTAGAAGAAAGATAAAGACATGAGGAGAAAAGGGGAAAGGAAGAGCAGAAAACCTCATGATAAATCAAAAACTCAAACAACCCTAAATATCCAACCACCTCACACCTCAGCTCAAGTCACAACATCAATTGTCTCTAACATCAATCTTCCCAATTGCCTAAGCCGTAATTTCTTTACAAATAAACTGCCAACTCCTTCCTAAAAATTCCAATCACCTCAAGCCTCACTAACTTCAAGTAACAACCCTACCTTTAGCCAAACCTTTACTAAAATTCAATCTCAAATGTGTGGGAAGAAAGCCTAAGAAAGTCAATCCTGTAAAGGAAGTGGAAGTCGCTGCAAGGGCCATCTATAATTGCTTCAAAGAATCTGACTTTCTACCTTTAAATTGATGCATCACAGATGAAGATCATTTCCAAAATTCAGTTGAGGAAATTGTCAAAGTCTGGGTTGTATCACTGAGAGAAGTCAGAGTCTATTTTAAAGATGGTACATTCACTGTTCTAAACAAAATCTTAATGGATTCTTTGACTCCTGCAGAAATTAAGAGAGTGCTAAGTTTGTTAAAAGGAAAGGACACTGTTACAAGGACTTGGAGATCATCTTTGGCTGAATGGTTGATGGAAAGGGAGGAAACAAAGAGAAGAGATAAGGATGAAGCTGAAGAAAGAAGAAGGAAACATGATGAAGAAATAGATATGTTTATAAAAAGATCAAAATAGTGGAAAGCAAAATGATTGAGCAGAATTTCTAAAGATGGTAGATTTCTAAACATTAAAGTTGGTGAATTCTCAGATTCAGGTTAGAGTATTTGAACCAAGGGTACTCTAAGGCAGCAAGGCAAAAAAATTATGGAAGCTCTAAGTGGAACACTCATCATAGAAGAACTTGAAATTCTTGATCACTTGAAGGATAAACTTAGAGAGGAAGCAGTTGTAAAAATTGTCTTTACCTGATTCCTATAATCTTGGAACTTGGTGAATCTTATGTTGTACAAGTTGTAATTTTATCAATCTTTATGTTTTAATCTTATCTTTCATCATTTTAAACTTGGGTTAGTATTGTTAACATGCATGAATTTGTGTGAATTAATCTTCTCACAAATTGGGTGAGTTTGTTGTAAAAACATGCTTGTACTTAACAAGACTAAGACAACTTGTGAACCCTAAGTAAGTTGTATTGTTATCTAAATTTGTATTCTGTACTTGTAACACTTAAAGTATGTAAAAATGCAAAGGAGCAGACTAGAGTCTTTTTCCTAAAACAGTATCACACCTAAGGATTCTATCGAGAAGAAGATCAAAAAGATCATGTCTTAGAAGAATTTTGAAGAAGCTTGGAGTTGAATAAATCTGTTTGGAGAAAAATGTTCTAAGTCAAGAGCTCTACAAGTCACAAATTAATATTAGAGAGAAGTCATTCAAGAACTCCAGAATGACTTATCGAGAAGTCATTCAAACTCCAGAGAGTACTGACGGATAAGCAATATTTAATCGACGGATGAGCTATATATATTCACTCGATGGATGAATAACATCCACCCGACGGATGAGCAATATCTACTCAACGGATGAGCAATATCTACTCAACGGATAAAAAAATATCCACCGGGAGTAGAGAAGTCAGGAAAGTTACTCGAGAACTTAAAAAGATATTGACAAGTCCATTCCTTCACTAGAGAACTCAGAGTTATGGAGAAGTCTATATCCATTCGAGAACTCAGAGATATCTACAAGGCAATTGATGTTATGAAGACTAGAGATCTCGTTGAGCCGAAGACCTCTACAAGCCAAACTTATTATGGAGTACCAGACATCTCGATAAGCCTTCATACTTATCAAGATATCAAGTGTTCAAATGAATCAAATTGGAGATCTCGAAGTACAGTCTCAAAGTACAGAATTGTAGATTAGTTTAATATCCAAGATAAATAATCAACAAATAATCCAACAGCTGGATTGGACAAGTCTACAAAAAGTAGCTTGAATAGTGTGGAAGATCAATGGGCAAAGATTAACTGATAAATGAATATAAAGTAAACACGGGATGCTAAAGATGTGCTAAGCTAGAAATGGACGATTTGCTTTTCTATAAATAGAAATGACAAGTGACAGTTTAGAAAAGCTAATAGCATGTTTATTATCCACTGTATAAACCAGCAGTTAACTGAGCATAAAGTTAACACTGGTTCTCTAGTTAGGAACAACAAAAAGAGATAAAAATTCTTGTAACACTCTCGAGAAGAAGCTGAAGCTCTTTAACTTAGAAGAGCTTAGAAATTTTGTAGCAAAGCAACTTAATTTTTAATACAAAAATTAAGTGAGTTTTGAAGATCTGTATTCTTTATTTTATGCATGATTAATTTCTGCATGAACACTTTTCTACACAAGATTTAATTTACTTTGTTCAACCATTATCTTTCAAGAATAGCCTAAAATCAGAAAACACATTCACCCCCCTGTGTGTGATTAATTATCTAACACAATTAAGTATGAAAAGTGCAATATTTTCAAAATATTGCACCGGTTTAGAATATAGTTGCTACAGAGTACCAAATTTGGGCTCAACATAATTGGCGGGCTTTCAAATATAAGCAGGCTTTACAAAAATGGGCGAGTGAAAGTCAAACAGTAAGTAAAATAATAACAAACTTAAAACTAAAAACTAATTTCAGATAAAAGCTCGAGAGAAGAGAGTAGACTAAAGAGATGAGAGAAGCTCGAAGAATGGTGAGTGGTGAGTGATTCGAGAGTGAAGACTAAAGCTTAAGCTCGAAGACTAAAGATTAAATCTTGTAATACGAGGTAGGTTCAACTCGTAATGTACTGAATATAAAGCTTGTAATTCAATTTTCTGTTTGAGGTATATTTTGAGTTGAGCTTCGATTTTCTGTTCAACTTGTAATCAATTAACTTGTAATCGAGTTGATTATAGGGAGTGTTGATTTGGGGATTTTCGATTTTGTAAGGTTTTTTTGTTAATTAGGCTTTATATTCAACTCAATTGAGGTTTGATTTGGGGTTTTTTTAATTAGGGCTTCTTGCGATTGAGTTAATTAGGGATTTTTTGTATTATGTTTATACTACTCATTCTATGTTTATATTATGATTTATTAATAAACAAGAATAATGAACAGAGTAAAACGAGAACTGTAAAATCTTTAAATATAAACATAAATTAATGAGTTTGATGAGATGATCTATAATAATGATAAAACTGGAATGAATAGTGATGCTAAAAAAATTTATCGGCTTGTGGAGGAGGGGAAAAAAACCTTTATATCCTGGGTCTATAACATTTACTCGTTTAAGTTTTATTGTTAAGCTTTACTGATTAAAGTGCACACATGGATTTATGAGTCCGCCTTTAGTGGTATTCTAGATTTGATAAAGGAGGCATTCCTAGATGTCAATTTTCCTCCATATTTTAATGCAGCTAAAAATATGATTAGGGAGTTAGGTCTAGATTACTAAAAGATGCATGCGTGTCCTAATGATTGTATGTTATATTGGGCTGAAAATGAAAATAAGTGCAAAGTTTGTGGAGTTTCAAGATGGAAAACACCAAAAACTGGTGCTCCTAATTCTGTGACAAAATCCCAGAAAGTGAACATAAAATTCCTGCAAAGTAATGAGATACTTCCCAAAGAAACCAAGGTTGCAACACTTGTTCATGTGCAAGGAATATTCTGAACACATGGCGTGGCATTCAGAGAGAAGAAGCAAGACGGGAAGTTAAGACATCCAGCCGATGCCAAGGGTTGGAAGTCAATGGATGATAGATATCCAAATTTCGCTATAGAACCTCGAAATGTTAGGTTAGTTTTTAGCCGCAGATAGTTTTAATCCTTATCTGATAATGGGTCTATCACACAACACTTGGCTAATTGTTCTGGTCAGTTATAATCTGCCCCCTTGGTTGATTATGAACCTAGATTATTTGATTTTTTTTAACGATAATTCCTGGACCTGCATACCCTGGTAATGAGATAGATGTGTATATGCATCCCCTCATTGCTGAGCTGAAAGAACTATGAGATGTAGGTGTAGAACCCTATGATGCTTCCCATGACAAAATATTTACATTATGCGTGGGTCTCTTGTGGACGATTAGTGATTTCATGGGGTACACCATTTTATCGGGTTGGAGCACAAAGCGTAAACTTGGTTGTCCCGTATGTGATTACTACACCTCTTCATCCTACTTAAAGCATGGTCGTAAAGTGTGTTACACGAACCATATGCCACCTGACCACAAACTTAGGTCTGATAAGAACAGATTTAACGGTCAAGTGGAAACAGATCTTTGTCCCACACCATTGACTGGAAAAGATTATGAAGAACTATTGCGCGGGTATGAGAAAAATTTTGGGTAGCTAAGGAATAAGAAAAAGTCTACTACTTGTCAATGGAAAAAGAAATCCATTTTCATTGAATTTCCATACTGGAGTTGTAATTTAATTAGACACAACCTTGACGTCATGCACATTGAAAAAACATTTGTGATAAAATATTATGGACTTTATTAAATATGGGTGGAAAGACGAAAGATCAATCTAGACGCTCGCCTATATTTACAAGAAATGGGCATTCGTAATATCCATCATCTTGTAAAGCTGCTGATAACAATTATTATCAAATTAATACAGGTAGTTTTGACATGACAAAAAAGGAGAACTTCTGTTCAGTCTTGATGAATGCCATTTATTGTACGGATGTGCTTCTAATATTAGCCGTTGTGTGAACTTAGATGAAAGAAAATATTCGGTTATAAAAGCCATGTTGCACATTTTATTCTCCAGTATTTGCCGCAATTTGCAGTTATAAAGACCTTAAAACCAGAAGTGGTAGTACCCTTGATAAGGTTGGGTGTATTCTTGAGGGCCATATGTGGCAAAGTGATTGCGTGGGAGGATGTGCAGAAGTTACAAGATGAAATTATTGAAATACTATGCCAACTGGAAACAATCTTCCCAACGGCATTTTTTGATATCATGGTTCACCTGCCTTTACACTTATGTAAAGAAATTTAATTTGGAGGACCAGTAGTGCACCTTCGATGGATGTTCGGAATTGAACGATATTTGGCTAGATTAAAAAGCTATGTTCGAAGAGAAGTAAACCAGAAGGGTGCATGGCTGAAGGGTATTTAGTTGAAGAATGCCTAACATTTTGTTCAAGATTCTTAAGTGATGAACCGAAGAAAAGATAGAGGATAAGAAGAATTTAAATTTTAGATACCCTATTGGGGCGAGGAGAAACAAGGATGGAAAATCATTTAACTTGGCGGATAAAGTGTGGATTAATGCTCATTACGTTCTATTTAACTGTGGAAATATAGAAATCGAGAAGCTAATCGAGTAAGTCCAGTTTTTCTAGTTCTTTGATAGTATCTAAAGTAAGTTGTAGTAATATTATACATATAAATTATTATCTATTTGTCTATTAAATTCCAGGGAGCATCATAGCTTGTACAAAAAAAATGCAAAATCAAATAAGTACAAAAGAGAAAGAACACATCATAAAGAATTCCACAGTTGCTTAAAAGAGGAGGTTGAAAAAAATGGAATGTTCTCAAGAATTGGTTAGTTTGGAAAAGGGACCCCAGAGAGCAGCAAAGAAGTATACTGGTTATGCAATAAATGGATTCATATTTCATACCAAACAAATAGATGCTAGGTGTACGACGCAAAATAGCGGTGTCTCCTTGTCAGCCCTGACCAGTATTTTTGTGAGTTCAACAGATTGAAACCCTATAGTTTCTGAAGTTAGTTACTACGGAGCGATTGATGAAATTATAGAAGTCGATTATTGGGGAACTTTTTGCATAATTTTATTTAAGTGTTCTTGGTTCCAAAAAGATAAGGATTGTCGTGGGCTGACAAGATTTAATATAAACAAATTGTATCAGAAAAATGATCCATTTGTTCTAGCTTCACAATTACAACAAGTATTCTATATTCAGGATTGTACCGAGAAACATTTGTACTATTTTGTAAAGAAATCTCCAAGGGATTACTATGATGTAGAACAGGGAAATGGTGTACTTGAAGAAGTCAGTGGATCAACCATGCATGATATTGAAGTACACTTCAAATGGATAATCAATCTATTAATTCTAACTGGTTATGAGATGATCTTCCAAGGTAACAAATTCTTGTGCCACTTGCAGAAGAAAAAGAAATCGATGAAGAGTCTGAAGAATGAGTAAAACTGATCATACATTTTATATAATTATAATGTGAAATTAAACTCTTGTTTGATTGTAATGTAATGTAAAGAATTCTCATTTATATACTGTATTGATTTCTCATTTCTCTTGCTAAATTTTTGTTTGATTGTGTCTCATTTCTTTGAATATATGTTTAGATATTTGTTGTTACATGTTTCATTACAGTTTTGTGTTTAAATGATACATGTGGTAGGTAAACTAATGGCCTAACTATTTTATGTTTCCATTTCATTTCAGGATAGAAGATAAATATTTTTATACGAGGTCCTCCCACAAGGGACAATTCCTAAAAACCAAGTATAAGGATGGTAGTTGTACTGAAATTCCTACTACTATGGACCTTGAAAGATTATCATACTCTATTCTTATGGAGTATATAAGAAATAGTGGGATTTTATGTGAAGAATGTAGGAGGTGGCTGGAAATTGCTGGATAATGATAAAGATGTTTGTAAGATTGTTAACAGCTTACCACAAGGCTCAGTGTTGGACCTTTATATTGACACAGAAGTTGAAAAGGCAATAGAACTGGCCAAGCAGTTGCAGCCACATGTAATCATCAGACCAAGGACTAGTTTTTTTGAAGGTAAATATCAACTAATTGTAGATATACGTACATGATTGGTAATGATATGTTTTGTTGACTTTGCATGTTCTTGACTTTACATTATTGTACCTAGCTGATGATTTCCAAGTGAAGCGCAAGTATGTGACTCTACAAAACCATCAGCAAAAGAAGAAAACAAAAAAGGATGACACACACTTTCTAGTTGAGCATTCTTGTACACATGATCCGCAACAATTAAAAAAGAGCGAAGCAGTTGCATGTGGCGGGGTATATTTTTAAATACAGATATATGAGGACCACTTTTTTTTGGAGATCCCTTTGAGACCACTTGTGTTCTGCAAGTTAAATATTGCATAAAAACATTGTAAAATATATTATTTTGATAATCATGCTCTACAAATATCCTTATTTTATTCAAAATCTTGAATATCATATTTGTACTGCATGTAAACCATTACAAAAATATTTTATTCTGCAAAACATTTTAAGTTTGCAGAACATTTTTTAGCTTGTAGAACATACACATTCTACTTAATAAACTTAAATGATCTTCAATTTTAATAAATTAGTGATACTCATAAAATATGCTTTACAAAATAATATATTTTATAGTGTTTTGATTACAGAACATATGTGGTCTTCAAGGTCTCCAATGAAAAATTGGTCTCTATAGAACTTTCCTCATATATATATATATAACATCTTTAGTATGTTTATCAAATTTTACTGACTTTTTTTTTAATTTATGACTACCGAGGTTAAGGTTAACTACTTTGAAGAAGGGAGAAAGAAGATAATTGAAGAAAATTAGCAGCGTGTTAAATAGTTGGGATTGAGGTTTTTAGTAGCTGGACTTGTACCTCTAAAAAAACCAAGTTGTGGAATTTTCTGATCAGGAACTATCTTGTGACATGGAGTATATTCCCAGACACGATATCCTTAGTGAAGGTGAAGAAGAGCAAGTTGTCGTAAAGGTATATTTTGTGACAATATTATAAACTAATTGATCTCGTCAAGTTTTAGCATTTCTTAATAACTCAAATTAATTTGTTTAGAAAACCAAGAAAATTAAAAAGCCGATTACGGGAAGGAGACCAGTGACTCGGTCAAAAGCAGAAAGTGAAGTTCTGAGAAAAGAGGTATAAATTAAATTATTCACAGTTTTAATTTTTTGCATTTCAAATTCTTTTTTGGCATTTTTCTCAGGAGGTTGCTGATCATGGAAATACTTTATCTTCCCCTGCACCCCTGCCACTGCCAACTGATATACACCAATTCAAATAATTAAAAAGGGTTCCACTGAATCATGGAGTTGGTACCATGACGGCGTATAATAAATTATAGAAATCCAAAAAGAATAGGGAAAATGCGAAAAAGAAAGGGAAAATGATTTGATGAATAATGCTGATGATGATGGGGAGAATCGAGACAACACTACCGCAACTAAAACATGTATTTATTTGATGTATACATAATATAATTATGACATTGATCAAGCAATTATCATTACATATTTTTTATGCTTTGACAGACCAGCCTAAAATCAAAAGGAAGATATGACCTACCAAAATGAGTTCGTTTTCAGCAGGAGACTAGGCGAAAGACCAGAGCTTTACTTGAATCATCACTTGCAGCCAGTGTCCGGTGATAACCAAGTAAGAGCCGAATTAAGCAGTTTTTTGGGGAAGTAGTCTCGGGAGTTTATGACACTTGATTATGTTAGTTGGTTGAAATTCCCGATGAACAAAAAAATAGCTGGTGGGATTTTGTCAAGGTGAAAATGCCACACCTTTTCCTTGCACGCTTATTTAATTTTAGGTACATTTAATTAAAGATTGTTCAAATTATCTACAACTAACTTTATATAATTAATTTTTTCATTTTATTTTATTTAGAAAAAATTCATATTCCTGAGGAAGGTAAAGATTGGGTGATGAAGACTGTTGATGAGTCTTGGAGGGTGTACAAAAGCTGATTTAAGCCACAGTATTATACCAAATATGATACTAATGAGAATTTGTTAAAAAACAGGCCTCACCATATTCCATTGGAGCAATTCAAATTATTGTTGGCATATTGGGGTGATGAAACTGTGAAGGACAAGGCTAGGAAAAATGCACAAAATTGGAAAAAAAAATTAAAGACGCACACAAGGCTGGTCATAAAAGTTTTGCTCAGATTGGTAACGAAATGGTATGCTAATTAGAGTCTTTTATTACAATTATGCGTGCATCGTATATAGTACATAGAAGTTCTACTATTCTTATGCAAACACATATTTATTTTACTAACACATATTATTTGTTTAATGATTCACTCTTTGTTTTATTCTAGAAAAAGAAAAAGAACCTGCCTAAATCACCATCAAAGGGACAAATTTATCATAAAACTCATAAGCTGATTGTGGAGGTAAAAAATTTTAGTTTCATATAAGCATTTTCACAATATTTGTTATCTATCATCATTTCGTAACTATTTTTATTATCATTTATTTAGGAAAATACTAATAATAATTGAGGAAGTAGATGATGGTGCGGTGGAATTGGATTTTGATTATCATACACCCACCCGGCTTCTTGGCAGAAGTGGAAGAACAAGAAAAACAAAGCTAGATTTGCAGAAAAAAGACAATAAGAGATCTACACAATTGACAAAGGTTAGAGAATAACTTTCTGCTGAAATGGAGGAGAAGATGAACCGGAAAGCTAAAAAAGATTTTGGAAAATATTGTTTAAATGACTGGTTTGCTAATTTCCATTGACGATCTAATGGTGCATTAATGTATGAACTAGTGATAGACATAATATGTACTTATAAACTCATCGTCATTTTATTTTGCACCTAGCTAGACTTTAGACGTTTAATAGCTTTTGTGATGATGTAGTTGGGATAATACCTTTTGGATTGGTGGTATTGATATACCAATGACAATGACTTGGTGGGTTTTTTTGTGAACCAATTTATTTGGTGGGTCGGAATAAAAACAATCAGGTCATGCCAATTTTTTTCTAGAAATGCATTGCTATATCCCATAATAGTGTTGCTATTGATTCTTATTTTTTGTATTAAAAACTGTTAATATATTTGATAATGTCATGGCTAATGTGATTTATGTTTAGTTTTCAGATCTTACTTAAACAGGATAAATCAGTAGTACTTACTGGAAGTCAGGACTTAAGGATATCAGTACTTATATTATCAGGAGATAATCATCAGAAGATGGATATCAGAACTTAAGTACTGAAGGACGTTCAGATAAGGAAGGCAGCTGGTTAAAGGAAAGAAGATCGAGATAAACATAAGAAGAGATATGAATGAAGATGGAATTCTATGAAGAATAGAATACTTGGAAGAAAAGATATCTGATTGATATATTTTAGGAAGCAGAATTATATTCCATATCAATTAGCGATTATCTTATAACTGTAGTATATAAACACAGACATAGGGTTTACACTATAAGTGTTATCACAATCGAGAATATTATTCATTGTAACCCTAACAGCTCTCGTGATATTTGTTCATCACTGAGAGAGAACAGTTTCATACTGTAACAGAGTTAATTGTTTCAATAAAGTTTGTTTTCTGTTACTTGAGTTATTAAAGTTCGATTTGATTGTGCTATACACTGTATTCACCCCCCTCTACAGTGTGTGTGACCTAACAAAAACATTGCTATATCCTAAAAACTTTTACCGTTTGTTCTTTTTTACTATTAAAAAGCATTTCCATTTGTTCTTATTGTGGGTACTGAAAGCATTTCTATTGGATCAATTATGTTTCCAAATACACTTTAATTATTTTCCATTAGCCACATATTGCAATGGTTAACGAAAAATTAACAAAAAACAAGCATTGCAATAGGCTATTGCAATGGCTGAAATATGTTACTGTAAAGAGAAAACCATTTCCATATACCACGGTTGTAATGAATATAGGTGTTGCCATATGCTACTATATTCATTGCTACATCGACCTATCGTAACGTGAGCAAGTTAAGCCATTTTTTGCCAAAAGCATTGCAATAAACTCTACTGCAATGGTTTTAGGCCCTAAAGCAACATTTTCAGGTTCTTGCTGTATCCAATCTATGGTATAGTGTGTCATAAGCTTTTATCTAACCTTCGTTTCTTCCAAATACGATTTACGGATTAAAAGTTACAACCAAAACAGTCAGACTATAAATTTATAGGCATATAACAGATCAATCAGATAGCACATAGAACATAGCACGCAATGTATTCGATAAAAATAATCTTTCAAAGAAGATTTGGGGTTAAAATGATTTTCTAGTATTTTATATGAATTTTTGAACATTTTTCAGAATTAAAATGGGTCTAAAAGTCATTTATAAACAATTAACATGGTTCGAACACCCGAATCTGACTTTAAAATTATTTAATAATAAGTATCGAACCTTGAAAATAATTTTAAAAAATATTTTAAAGTTGAAAACTATTTTTCGAAATTTTTAAATCAGAAGAATTAAATAATTAAATAATCATTAATTAAATCAATTAATCAATTAATATTCAAATTAATTGACCAATTAAATAATTAATTATTATCTAAAATTAATTAATCAAATAATTCAGATTTATTTTTGAATTAAAAATAATTTTTGGAATTAAAATAATGAACATAGCATGCAAGGTATTCGATAAAAATAATCTTTCAAAGAAGATTCAGGGTTAAAATGATTTTTCTGGTGTTTAATATGAAATTTTGAACATTTTTCGGAATTAAAATGGATCTAAAAGTCATTTATAAACATTTAACAGGGCTCAAATACCCGAATCTAACTTTAAAATCATTTAATAATAACTATCGTGCCCTGAAAATAATTTTAAAAAAAAA